>NW_027187047.1:0-6968 GCF_028583685.1 Petaurus breviceps papuanus | reverse complement strand
GGCACCCAGGCTCCTAAGAAATGTTTAGAGAGTGGAATTCTCTTCCAAGCTCTGAAAGGGAAGGTTCCTTCTAGCAGTCAGAGCAAGGCCTGACCCTGTGCTGGCTTCCCTCCCCCAGACTCAGTTTACTCACCCGATTGGGGCGCCTGGTGGGATTGGGCAAAACCACTTTGTTGGCACCGTCCTGGCAACTGAGGACCTGGAGAAGGAGAGAGGCAGCCGTGTGAGCTGTATGATTACAGTCCCTCATCTCCCCATTTGGCCCTGTCATCCCACATTCCTAGGGTGGGGGACACTTGGCAGAGCACTCAGTACCCCAGCTGTCTCCTTCTCCTTCTTGTCTCACCCCTTCCTGATGAGCCTCGAGCATTTCGGCGAGCTTGGTCAGTTTCTCAGAAAGCTCCTCCACCTTCGTCTTCTTTACCCCTGTCGCCCTTGGAGGAAAAAGGAGTGTCAGCTTCCTAAGCATACTCTCGCCACAGACCAACAGATGGGGCTGAGGATGTGGCAGACGTCTCAGGTGAGGGTGATGGCATGTACAAAGACCCCAGGGTGGAGGGGGGGGATGAAAACGTCCTTGGCACAGGACGGGAGCAGATCTCCCTCCCAGGGGCAGAATGCGTACTGGGGAAGAACGCTACATCAAGTGGGCTGGGAGGGCCCACTTCTGTGAAGGGCTCTCTGCACTAGGTGGAGGACCACCGTTTGGGACCGCGGCCATCTACTAGGTTGCAGGATGTAAGGTCCCCAGGAAGGGGGTGTGGACAGATCAGACTGCATGCCCGGCTATTTCCAAATGTCTGTCTCTCAATGAAATCAGGTTAAGATGAACATCAATCAGAGGACAGAAAGTGGTCACAAAACCAGTGGTGTTGGGGGTGGGACGTCAGGGGAGGGAGAGCAGCAAGAGAGCGTTTTGGTCCTTCCTATGGCTCCAAAAGGGCAATATGAAGCCTTGAGGGCCCAATGTTCTACAGAGACGGGCTTTGCCCAGTCAAGGTGGGGGGCTTGATGGGGCTGAGAGATGCTTTGTGTGTATGAAAGCCTCAGGCTGGGGGTGGGAACAGCTTAGAGCTCTGGAAAAGGGGAACCATCTCCCTTCTCCCAATCCCTATGCCCTCTGTCAAAGTCACAGACTACCTGTCTACACTGCAGGGCTCCTTAAGGTACAAGGCCCAGGGAGATGGCCCCCCAAATGTTGGGGAAGGAGCCCATCCATTGCATCTACAAGCATGTGTGAAACGCTTCCTACATGCTAGGCCCTGGAAACACGGCATAGCTAGCTAAGCAAGCTGGGGCCCAGGCAGTGGCTCCAGCAAGACAGTCCCTAGGGTCATGGCTGGAGTGCAGGGAAAAGAGTGTGTCACTTGGAGTCAGAGCAACTGGGGCTGGAGGTCTAGCTCTGCCACTTACCTAGCTGCATGACCCTGAGCAGGTCCCTTCTATGTAATACAGCCTCAGTTTCCTCACCTCTAAAGCCCCAATATTCTGCACACGCCCTACTTCCAAGTACCAAAGGAGCCTGTGCTTTGTAAACCCTAATGCATGGGACGTGCCGGCCCTCAGCATTATGCTGGGCCTCCTTTTCTAGGTGGCAAAGATGATCCAGAAGGAACTTCTGCCTTGTCCCTCTGCAGAGTGGCCCAGCCGACGTCTGACCTCTCAGCTAGAGCTCACACTAATGGTGGTATCTCTCAATCACCCAAGAGCTGGGGGGGATTTTTATCAGGAGCCCTAAAGGGAATGCTCTGCCCTCTTCAACTCCCCTGGCCCCTGCCCCCTGCCCAGCCTTCCCCTCACCTAGCCCATCTTAGCTGGTGGAAGTTGCCAGGGATCCCAAACACACCATAGCATTATTTCTGAATACACGAGTGGCCTAAAGCCCAAACCTGACCCAATGTACTGCCCACTTGGGTTGCCCTTCTTTATAGGGGCAGAGACATTCTCGCTGGGAAGGCCTATTTCTGGAAGGCTTTTCACAATGTAAACTAGAGGCTGGGTGGTGCTGAGGGAGGAAGAAATTGAGGATGGCTAAGGAGGCAGGGAAGGGAGTTCATTTTAGATGGCCTTAATTTGCAGTGAAGTTGGAGTCCAAAAGTCATGTGCTGGGAAGGGGCTAGCATTCTTTCCACTCCACCTCTTGGGATGAGCCTTTGCCAAAAAGGAGGCAGAAAAAACAGCCAATTAAGTGCAGCCTGAACCTGCAGGTCAGTGGAGGGCTCTGCCCACAGGCTTTTCTTTCTCAGTCCCCAAGTACATACATTCTATGAAGGTTTTCCTTTGTCCCAAGGCAGGCTTGTATATCCAGAGGCAAGGGATTCAACTTGGGATATAGAATGTCCTTGTAGACATGGGAAGTAAAGACTTTCTTCAGCAGCATCTCATTGTTCTTGGCTAGCTTGTGGAAGTTCTCCTCCACACTGCAAAGTTAATAAATCACAGGGAGTTCCCCAGAGTCAGAGGTGGGTAACCATGGGCCACACCCTTCCCCATACCAGGCTGCAACCTCACCTGAGTGCCAGGGACAGTCCGGGGCCTCATGGAGGAAATGCGTTCATTCAAAACCACAGCTCACCAGAGGCCTTTGCTTCCTCCCCAGCCTCTCACCTCCACCTCCCTTTGGTCCCCAAAGAATCCTGACTGTTCTGGCTGAGTGACAGAGCCTTCCTTCCAGCCCTAAGAGCTCCAGTGACTGGGCCACTCAGGGAACAATCAATCTCAGTCTGCCCAGCGTTATTTTCTCCTCTACTCTACCCTTTTTTCTCTCTTCCCATAATGCTGCCTAATTTTTCGTGAACTTATTTTGTCTCCAACAATGAGACTTTTAAGACCTTGAAATCAGGGACCATGTCTTAAAATTCTGTCTCCCCCAGAGCACACAGCACAGGGCTAGGCACACAACTGTTGCTCAATAGATATCTGTGCCTTCAAGTAGTTTCAATCACCTATGAGCCTTGATGTGACAGAAGGAGAGTTGCTCTCTGAAGTCAGGCCTGGATTCCTGCATTGGGTGGGAAGTTGTATTGGATGCCCTCTATAACCCTTTCCAGCTGTGAGAATCTACACACGTGAGCCTGACTGAATAGAACCAAAACCAAGGCTGTAGAACGGATCTCCCCCCTCCCCAATTCCCTTCCAGTAAGAAGCATCCCCTGGCTTTTTACCTGAAGAAACTGGTGGCATATTCAGGACCAAGACTTGTGACCAAATCAAGTAACTGATTAAAGAAATAAAGCTGTTCCTTCACACCAGTAGAGCCCTGGACAAAGAAAGTCAAGCATAAGACCACAAAGAGGCCCAGTTTTCACCACCGTCTCAGCCTCAAAACTCACTCCCTCATGTTCTGTAGTGCTGGAAAGAATTCTGGATGGGGAGTTGGAGCACCATCTAGGTCTGGCTCTGCCATTAACTCAGTGAAACCTTCGGTATATTAGCTCTTTGGGTCTCAGTTTCCTATTTTGTCCAATGGGGATAAAGCTATCTGTTTCACCTCACATACATGGCTCTCGGGGGAGATCCCAAAATGAGTGAGGAGGATGGTCCAAGTATAGACAAGCAAATAGAGACCCAGCTACTCCAACATGGGCCTAGCTAAAAATCCCTTTTATCAGATCCCCAAAAAGCCATCCAACATCTGCCTGAAGACTCTACCGAGAACTCCTCACCTCTTGAGGGAACCTATTCCAAAACAGTCAAGTCTGTAAACAAGGCCAGTGGGTTTGAGTTCGATTCTCGCAATAATTCTAAAAGGTACAGTGAAGGTGAATGAACATTTTCTAGAAAAGAATGAGCAGGAATCCTGAAGGGCCAGGACAAGTCCCATCAAAGCGACCTCATTTCTTCTGCTTGTTTTGTTTTTTCTACCAGCCACATTTCCCAATGTTACACCCCTTCCTCCCTCTCCTCCCAGAGGGCCATCCTTTATAACATACAGCAAAACAGCCCATTTCTCCTAGGTCTTCTTTGGGGCCAAATTGCTCATTCTCATTGGGCAACAGTAAGTTTTAATTGGTTTGTGGTCGTTCTTTCATTTACATTATCGTGCTCATTCGTCTGCTTACTTCCTTTCACATGTGTGCAGACACATTTCCCTAGCACAGTAATAACAGCCTTCACATTCATGGACTACAACCCAGTAAGTCATGCTCTAATCAATGAATGTCTATTCTGTTTCCAGTTTGGGGCTGGAAAGTAAAAAAAAGTACTGTTAAAAATACTGGGGGTAGGAGCAGCGAGGTGGTGCAGTGAATAGAGCACTGGCCCTGGAGTCAGAAGGACTCTGAGTTCAAATCTGACCTCAGACACTCAACACTTACTAGCCGTGTGACCTTGGGCAAGTAACTTAACCCCAATTGCCCTCCAAAAAGCAAAAAAAAAAATACTGGGGAGTGAGGGCACCTGGGCTGTTTCTTCTTAACATTACCCTCCCTGGAGTATCTGTGTAGCAGTGAACTCTCTGGGCTACACAGCAGTGCAGTGAGGTGAATTTGGAGCTGGCTAAAGAGCCAGAGCCTGACCAGTTTGGCTTAGAAGAAGCCCAATAGTGGAAGCTCCCAGGGTTCTTTGCTTGGCCCCGAACTATTTCTGTTTAGAGTTAGAAGGCACTTCAGAAGCCACCTAATCCATCCCCTTCATTTTACAGACCTGGAGATGGTCGTCTCTCTGCTACCCTTCCCCCATGCCAATGCTGTCAGAGTCCCCTCCTATCTCACACAGAAGAAAATAATTGGAACTGAATTCACAGCAAGGCATTACCTTTTCCCAGATTATTTCTATTTATAAGAGAGACTGAGAAGGGCAAAACTTAAGCCAAGTGAGTGAAATCTCTAAGGTGACATCTCTGCCCTTCCCACCTAGATGGAACATCATTCTATGATGCAGAAGAGCATTTCTTGGCCTTCAGATACTATTTCTCCTACTTGGCCTGTGCCTAAATTGGGATTTGCCTAGCACCTGGGACAATAGTCTTGAAGAAAGCATTCAGGCTGCTTCCAGGGCTGCTCCCAGGCTCAGGGGTCTGGAAGGGTTTACCTGCATTGCATTTAGCCACACAGCCACCAACCCCTTCAAAGCCCAAGCCAACTCAGGCTACACAGTCAAGGAAAGGGCTAGATGATCAGGCCTCCAGGCTCAAGAGAAGCCTTCCATTCTAGAGGGCCCTTACTCTAACCCAGCTCCACTCAAGAAGCCACTCAAAGAGTATTCTAGCTGAAAGAGAAGTTTCAAAAAGAAGTTATTCTTGTCAAATGTCACCTGAACTGGGGGTGAGATGAAAACTAATGAAAGCCCCAGATGCCACACATGCCTACTGGGCTACTAGGGGTACAGCCCCCCCCCCCAACATCCAGATAGGGGCTGAGCCTGGGCAGAAGGCTCAGGAACCTTAGACTGAGCAGTAAGCTTCAGTCCTGCAACTGTACCCATCATTCTAGACCCTGGCTCAGCAATGTCCACTCTTCAGCAAGACTTCACTGTCCAAAACCAATGCTCACATTCTCAGTGTCTCTTGTCCACTCTCCTGGGACCCCAGTTTCCTGATCTATAAAATGTAGGGGTGGGCTTTATAGCTGCCGTGGGAGAAAGAGCAGAGGAAAGGTGGCTTAAGTCAGGAAAAAATGGTATAGGCAATCTGGAAAAGCTCTGACTTGTGAATTTGGGAAACTAAGCAAACTTGGCAGGAATAGGAGAGAACCCCAGGACCAGAATCTACTTCTGGCTTCCATGAAAGAAGACTGGGGAAGCAGCATAGTACATTGGCAGAAGTGCTGGACTCGTCTGAGAAAACCTGGGCTCCATCACTGGCTATGTGTCCTTGGCCAAGTCACATAATATCTAAGACTAACAGGGATAAAAGATGGCAGGCTCATGGAACATGAAGATGCCACGCTGGCATGGGGACACAGTGAGTGACATCAGAATCCCCAAAGCTTGTGACAGGCCAGGCCAGTGGGCTGATTCATGGAGAACATTCAGGATGGTAAGAACATGGGCAGGTAGCAGTTTGAAAAGGATATGGGGATGTCAGTGGACCACCAGCTCAATGAGTGAGCAATCAAAGCAGTCCAGTGTGTGTAAGTGTGTGTGTGTGGTGTGTGGTGTGTGTCTGTGTGTGTTTGCACGCGTGCGCAGAGGATGAAAATTAGCTGGAACCAAGCAATACTAGGCTGGAAAGGCAGCTACAGGCCTCAGTGGATAGTACCAGATGGAGTCAGGAAGACTCAAGTGAAAATCCTGCCTGACACGTGTACTGCCTGTGTGTCCTTGGTCAAGTCATTTAACTTCGCTGGGCCTCAGTTTCCCCATCTGTATACCTCCCAGGGTTGTTAGGAGGAACAAATGAGATAACAAAAGTAAAGCTCTTTGCAAACCTTAAGGGGTTAAAAAGCATGAGCAATGATTGTAGATGGGCTGCAGTTAGAGGCACAGCTGGCAAGAATAAAGGTACCCTCTGCCCTGGGCACTGACATCCATGCCCCATGAAGCCCCGCTAGAGGACAGAGGGGGCATGAGAGGGGGCGGATGAGAACCATCACCATCTTGAGGTATCTGAAGAGCAATAATGTGCCACAAAAGGGAGACTGGGGAGCAATGGGGGCTTGATGTGTTTGTGAATGCTCTCAGGAATGGGCAGCTTTCAGAAGGCAGGGCAGCCCCCCATGGGAGGCCTTCAGTGGAGGCTAGAGAGGGGCTCCCAAGCTGGGACTCCGTGCAGGCGTGTGTTATATGATATGGCAGCTGTGGCAGGCTCTTTCCATTTTAATTTGATGGATTCTGTGACCAGAGGGCTCTATGCAAGGCTCACTTTCCACATTTCTGCATCTCACGCCTATACAGACATCACTACTAGGCTTCTCCTTCTTGACTTTGGCATCTTCTCTGACCTTGACTTGTAGCTCTACTGTCTAGAGAAATTCCATGCTTGTGGGTGGGACAGTGGCATCTTCCTTCTTTGTCTTCTTTCCTACCTG
>NW_027187046.1:165278-212378 GCF_028583685.1 Petaurus breviceps papuanus | reverse complement strand
AAATGCGACCTCAGACACTTACTAGCTGTGCGACCTTGGGCAAGTCATTTAACCCCAATTGCCCTTCTTTCCCCCCTCCAGAAAGCAAAAAAAAAATAACAACCAAAAAACAAGCCAAAGGATGATGCATTTAGGAATAGATTTAAGTATAAAGCAGATTTAAAGGTATATTTCTATATAGTCTTGAATGATTTTCTAATATCTTCATATAGAAAATCCAACTTGGGAGGAAAAAAAAAGCTTTCTAGTCTAGATAAAAAAGCCCTTCAAAAGACGGTGTTTTTCAAACTGCCTCTGGCAGGGCCCCATATAGCCATGCCCCCTGTCCTCACAAAATGTGGGGGGAGGAGGAGAGGAGGATCCTGACACTGGATTTCCCACTCCTGGGCAATGTGGGAATCCTGTCCTCATTTCCCCTGGCAGCTGAGGACAGACAGGACCCCTGTTAGGGTAGGCAGGAGAAGCAGTAGATGGTTGGGTTCAGATGAGGTTAGGGCAAAGATGGGTAGCTAGAAGCTGAAGACAGATGAAGGCAGCAGGCACCGATGCAGAAGGCTTGAGGCTCTGGCTGAAATCACCCTCTGCCTGCCCACACAAAAGAGACTAACAAAAGATCAGGTATAATCGTGGGCTTTGGTTTCTGCAATCCCATAGCCACTTAGCTTCTTTCATCTTCCAGATGGAGCTCACTGCAAAGGGTACCTCACCTAGTTATAATGGGCTTAATGCCTCTAATTTTTTTTTTTAATCCCTTGTGATAAGGAATCCATTTGGCCTTCCCTGGAGTTTCTGATATCTTTATTAGTATCTACTATGTGTCAGGCACTGTGCTAAGGGTTTCCTTACAACAACCCTGGGAGGTAGGAGCCATTAATATTCCCACTTTACAGCCAGTAAAACTGAAGCAATCAGCGGTTTAGTGACTTGCCCAGGGTCACACTGAATTTTTGTCCAGTGTCTGAAGCTGGATTTGAACGAGGGGAGTCTTACTCCAGGGCCAGCATTCTATGCACTATGGCGCCACCTAGCTGCCCTACCTAAACAAATACAAAGCATGAAACTGATCATTGAGATGAGCCCTTCAAATATTGTATCTGGCCCCATAGGAACAGGGACAGACAGAGACTGTGATTTCACTGGTATGGGGAGCTCCCAGATGAGCAAATTCCTTCTACCAATGCAGGTCATCATCTTTCTGCATTTTTCAGCCTTAGTGACCTAGAGCATTTGTAGGTTAAGTAACTTGCTCAGGGTCACAGTGAATTTTTGGAGTTCTTTTGGACCTTATTTTTGTCTTTGTGGAGGGGATGAGGGTTAGTGCAGAGGAGGGGAGTTCTGGAAGACAAAAGATGAAGGAAACAGCAGGGAAGACTGGGTATTTCCTGGTAGCTAAAATTCAAGGGCCGCACACTGGATAGTTTAGTGATAAGGAAAGTCCAATGAAATAGCTGGCTAATTTTCAATAGCTGGGCAATGCAAAAATACTGCACATATGGCCAGTGCTAGCTCCCCCACATCCAGATGCCTCCCCACTGTTTGAGAGGATCTTTGGATGCAGCTCTGGTCTAACTCTTCTAAAGGTAGGTCTATATTCTCTAGCTTATGGACTGACTAACTTGAGTGAATTAAGGATGGGGAAATACCACGACAGGTAAAACAAAAGTGATTTTGTTCAGAGGAGTGAACCAGACTGTTAGAGGTAAACTCAGTGGTACAGAAGCTGGTTCATTTATTTATCCAGCTGGTACATTACACAACAGTGGAGGTATTATTCTAAGACGTGATTTGACCTCTTTTCTTACCCATCCATCTGTTGGTAGTGGATGGATGACAGATAAAATTGACTTCCAAGTCTAAAAAATGTTTTTAAAAACATGTTATGAATTGGGAAGTGGGTGGTAGGAACATCTATAAATTGGTGACAGTCCATGGTGATCATGAATTAATAGGGACAAAGTAGTAGGCTCAGGAGTCTCCCAGACTTGACCATTTGGTTCGAAATTTCACCCAGATGGTCACAAGTCAGCACATATTTTCTTGTATTCAGGAAAATAAAAATGTGATATTTTTCTAATCCAAGTTCATGGATTCCCTGGAATCTATCTGTGGTCCCCTTGGGGGTCTGTAGACCCTAAGTTAAGAACCTCTATAAATTTAGATTATTTCTTTCAGATAGTCAATGTAACACATATTAGAAAAACACAACCTGGGGCAGCTAGAAGGTACAGTGAATGGAGCACTGACCCTAGAGTCAGGAAGACCTGAGTTCAAATGCGACCTCAGACACTTACTAGCTGTGCGACCTTGGGCAAGTCACTTAACCCCAATTGCCCTGCCTTACCCCCCTCCAAAAAGCAAAAAAACAAAACAAAAAACACAACCCAAAGGATGATGCATTTAGGAATAGATTTAAGTATAAAGCAGATTTAAAGGTATATTTCTATATAGTCTTGAATGATTTTCTAATATCTTCATATAGAAAATCCAACTGGGAAGGGAAAAAAAGCTTTCTAGTTTGGATAAAAAAGCCCTTCAAAAGATGGTGTTTTTCCTAAATTCTCATTTTCATGGTCTCTCTGCAGCCATTGACACTATTAATTACATCCTTCTTCCAGATACACTCTCTTCTCTAGGTTTTCAAGATACTGCTCTTTCCCGATTCTCCTCCTACCTGTGTGACCTCCTCAGTTTCTTTTGCTGGATCATCCATGTAATGGCCACTAATAGGGAGTATTCCCTAAGAGTCTGACCTCAATCATGTTGTCTTTCTCTTTATACTAAGGATTCCTAATTTAGAGGTCTATATGACTAGATTTCAAAGAATCTCCAAACTTGAATGGGGAAAATACATACATATATACATACACATAAACATACATACATACATACATACATACATACATACACACACATTTACTAACCTCTAGTGGAAATTTTCTTCAATTAATTTAAAAACATTATTCTGAGAAGAAGTTTATAAGTTTTTACCAGACTGCCAAAAGGGCTCCATGGCACACACACACAAAATTAATAACCCTTCTCTAGATTATTTCGCTTGGGGAACTTATGAGCACTTCTAGGCAGATCACTCCCAGATCGAAGTCTGGCCCTAATCTCTCTCCTAAACTCTTGTCCTGCATCATGACTATCCTCTTGGATATCTTGAATGGAATGTCCCACAGATTTCTCCAACTCAATATATGTAAAACAGAACTCATCTTTTCCCTAGTTTTTTTTTTCCTCTTCCTAATCTTCTATTACTGTCAAGGAACCATGACCCCTATGCTCAAAACCTCAGTGTCATCTTCAGCTCTTTACTTGCTTTCATCTCATCTACCCAATTCGTTGACAAATGTTGCCATTTCTACCTCCTCAATCTCTGGTATGTTATCTTCTCTTCCTTCACAAAACCATCACTCTTGGCAGGGAGGGGATGGTCTAATGCAGGCCTTCATCATCTCTTGCTTAAACTTTTTCAAAAGTCTTCTAAATGGTCTCTTTGCCTCAAGTCTCTTCCCACTCTAATCCATCCCCCCACTCACCTGCCAAAGTGATTTTCCTAAAGTAAAAATCTGGCCATGTTTCTCCTTTCCTCAACACACTCAGTAAAATCACATGACTCTCCATTACTTTGAGGATCAAATATAAAGTTCTCTGTTAGCATTAAAGTCCTTCACAACCTGGCCCCTTTCTACCTTTCTTGTCTTCTTACTTTACTCCCCTTCATACACTCCACCATCTAGCTACACTGGCTACTTGTTCCTCAGTCATGACACTCTACCTCCCACATTGGCTGTCCCCATGCCTTAAATGTTCTCTTTCTTTTCCTCTACCTCCTTGCTTCCCTGGCTTCCTTCAAGACTGAACCCAAATTCCATCCTCTACAAGAAAGAGGCGTGTTGTCTCCTCCATTAGAATGCGAGTCCCTTGAAGGCAGAGATTGTTTTTTGCCTTTCTTTGTATCATCAGCACTTGGCACAGTGCCTGGAACATAGTAAGCACTCGATAAATGCTGGTTGACTAACTAGCTAAATATGTCATGGTGTCCTTTTGTTATTGTGACAAGACTGAACTGGCTTCTCCACTTGGGCCAGTACTAATTGCTACCTTTGGTATAAGGTATACCAAGATTTCTTTGGGCAATATCTTCTGTGAAAGACCATGATCAGCATTAGGAAACATTGTAGTACTGCTTGAACATCATAACTGAAAGCATAAGAGCTTTCATTAAGAACGTCAGACATTCAGAAGTTAAGCCAGAAGCCAAAAGTTCAGGGTAATATTTGAATCAGAGTGAAGAGATCTGACATTCTGTGACTAAAGGTTAATTTGAGATAAAGATGACACAGGGTTATTTATTATTATCCCTTAAGGAGTGTGACCCCTTTTGATGGAGCCATTGCTAAGAATTCTTATGCCTGAGGCAGATTCAACTGGGGGAAGGGTAGCACAGAAGAGAGGATGGTCTAACCATGGGTGCCATCTTGTTGGAAGTGGGGTGGTCTGACTCTGGGTACAAATCTCACCTCAGATACTAGCTAGTCATGTGACCTTGAGCAAGTTATTAATTTTTCTTAGTCTCAGTTCATCTATTAAATGAAGGGATTGCATGGGATGATTTTTAAGGTTCTAGATCCAGCCCTAAATTTATGGTACTATGAATTTGATCAGTACCCCCAGAAGGGTGGACAATGGGAAGATTAGACTCTGAAAGATGTGTACCCCTAAAAGATGCATACCACACCTGATGGGACCTGGGGGTGGTGACCTGGGGGCAACTGTGCTTCCTGGTGCTATAGGGAGAGTAGTCACCTTGGGAAGATGGAGAGCTCCAGAAATCTGTTCTTGGTCCTTTCCTATTTAATGTTTTTATCAGTAACTTGGATAAAGGCACATTCATCAAACTGGTAGATGACACAGTGCAGGGAGGCCTAGCCAATGTACTGGAAGAGAATCAAGATTCAAAAAGATCTTCACAGGCTAGAACACCAGACCACAGATAATGAAATTTTAAAAAGACAAATGAAAAGTCTTACACTTGGTTACAAAAAATCAACTTCATTAGTCTAAGATGTGGCACATGTGTGGCTAGACAGTAATAGTCTGTCTGTAAATGATGGACTTTTAGTGAGCTCAATATGAGGTAACTGAGCTGAGATTCAGTCTCCTTATGTAGCTGAAACCTTTCCAAAGTTACCAATGACCTAGTAACTAGCAAACCTAATAGCCTTTTATCAGTGTCAATCCTCCGTGATCTCTCAGTGGCATATATAACTCTATCAATCACATTCTTCTCAAGGAAACTCTCTCCTCTCTAGGCTTTCATAAACCTCCTCTCTTGGATCTTCTTCAACCTGTCTGGTCACCCCTTCTGTCTTCTGGTTCTTCATCTATGTCAAATTTGCTTTGTCTTGGGTCCTCTTCTTTTCACTCTGTAATTATCTTATTTTTTGATCTCATTATCTCTCATGGGTTCAGTGCTCATCTCTTTAAAGATCTCTATATACCCAGTCCTAGACTGTCTGTTGAGCCATGGTCACACATCTCCGACTAGATGTTCCATAATGATTTCAGACTTAATGTATCCAAAACAGAATTCATTATTCTTTCTCCAAAACCTTTTCCTCTTTTGAACTTCCCTATTACTGCCATGGGGACCACTATCTTCTCAGTTATCCAGGCTCATGACCTCAGGATCATCCTTTATTTCTCTCTCTCACCCCATACATACACTGCCAAATCCACTGCTAGATCTCACCATTTTAAGCTTCACAATATGCCTTGTATATGTCTCCTTCTGTCCACTCATACAGTCACATTAGCTCAGGCTTCCATGTCCCTCTGCTGGATTACTGAAATAACCTTCTAATGGTTTTCCTGTCTCAAGTCTCTCCCTGCTCCAATTCAACCCCCACACAGCTGCCTTCTAAATTACTCTATATTTACTTATCAACATCTATGTTATAATCTTACATCCTCAGAGACAAAGAGATAAACATTGTAGCACTTCATAAAAGCTGCTATTGAATGTGTCATTTCTAAATATAATAGATATAATTTCTAGATATAATAGAACCTAAAGTACCTTCATGAAGTTCAAAGACGCTGGAGGAGTTTCAGGAAATTTTTCCTCAAGAGTTTCCTGGGGGAAAAACAAAGAAATATCAATGATATAACCAAAATCATGCATGCCTACATTTATAAGGGCCCTGGATTGATAGTACCAACTAGACCGATACAGCAGATAACAAACAGCTTTTGTTTTTCTTTGATTTACCAAATTCACATTAGTTTTATACTGGAATACCTTATACTGGAATGTATTTCTTTTTCTTTCTTTCTTTCTTTTTTTTTGGAGGGGGGAAGGCAGGGGTTAAGTGAATTGCCCAAGGTCACATAACTAGTAAGTGTTAAGTGTCTGAGGCCAGATTCGAACTCAGGAACTCGTTACTCTGGGGCTGGTGCTCTATTCACTGTGCCACCTAGCTGCCTTGGAATGCATTTCTTTAGAGTTCTGTTTTCTAGTTCTCCAATTACACCACTGGCTCATTAAGTGATTCTGGGTTAATGTAAGCCTCAGTTTCCTCATCTCTAGGTGAATAATAATTCTGTAATATGAGACACTAATATTTAGTTCAAATCTAGTTGTAGACATTAGCTGCCAGGACAAGTCTCTCTTGTTAACCACTCTCTGTCTCAGTTTCCTCAGCTGTAAAATGAGGGGAATACCAGAACCTAGTTCACAAGATTTGTTGTGAGGATCAAAAATGATTTACAAACCTTAATGGGCTATAGAAATGCTAGCCATTGTTATTACTAATTAATGTTGGCTCTGTTTTGGTAACTGGCTTATAATCATACACCCCTTCATAGTCACCAAGTCCTTTAAATATATATCTCATTTGAGTTTCACAACAGCTCTGTGAAATAGACCAGAATGACATATTTTTCCTGTTTTACAGATGGGAAAACTGAGGTTCAGAAAGATTCTCATTTAAGTGTCAGATTCAAAGCCCACCTAAATTGAATTTTTGTGAGAAATACTATTAAGTATTTGAAATATGATATTATCAAGATACTATGCAAACCAAAGGTGTCACTTGTTATCTATCAAATAATGAGAACAAACTAAGCAAAGACAATTCATTCTGGGTGTCCACAAACTAGGACCACTGTCAGGACATCTGTTCTAAAAGATGGTTTCTTGGCCTCAAAAGGGACCTAGATCTTCAGCTTCTCTCTGAAAGAGGTCACAAGATCTGATGGAAAGAGCACTGGTCTTGGAGTCAAAGGACCCAAGTTCAGATCCTGACTATCACTTATTAGATGTGACATTGGGCAAGTCATTTCATCACTCTAAGACTCACAGTCCTCTTCTGAGAAAAGGCATTGTCTTGCCCACAATGTTATTGTGAAGATCACATGGCCAACTATACATAATCATTGCTATTTACATATTGCTTTACAGATTGCAATAAGCTTCCCTCACATCAGCCCCGGGATATAGGGAAATACATTGTAAATAAAGAGCAGTGTTGTCAATGGGATAGGTGTTGTTTTCACTGATCTACAGAAGAACTGAAATTCCCTCTACTTATACTCTCAGATTGTTGCCTGGAGCCTTGGGAGATTAAGTAATTTGTCTATGATCGATAGTGAGTAAATATCAGAGGTGAGCGACAAGTCAGCTAGGGTCTTCCTGGCTAACAGGCTGGCTCTCTATCATCTATGGTACACTGCCTCCTGTACTATGGAAATAGAAGTTATAATATCTACTGTTTTGAATTTCATGCAGATAATTTCCCTTCACATTTTTGAAGGCAATTGAGGTTAAGTGACTTGCCCAAGGTCACATAGCTAATAAGTGTCTGAGGCTGGATTTCATCTCAGGACCTCCTGATTCCAGGGCCATTGCTCTATCCACTGCACCACCTAGTGGCCCCTCATACAAATAATCTTAAAGCAGTGATTGATCCATAGTTACTGGGCCAGATGAGTATTAGGTTTCAAACTGAAACCTAAAGAATGAAGTTAAACATTTTCCCCATAACCACAGTACTCTTTTTAAAATTTTTTTTGCTTTTTGGAGGGAGTTAAGTGACTTGCCCAAAATCACATGGCTAGTAAGCGTGTCAAGCATCTGAGGCCAAATTTGAACTCAGGTCCTCCTGACTCCAGGGCTAGTGCTCTATTCACTGCACCACCTAGCCACCCCCAGAGTACTCTTATCAATCATATGGCTTCTGAATTTAAGTGTTATCCTTCTCAAGCAAGTACTTTCCTCAGACAATTTCCAGACCATCTGTGGTTTAAAGACAGCCACCAAACTTTAACTTGAAAGAAAACAGAAAATCAATGTCAAGAAGAAAGCTTGTTATATTGTCCTCCCTCTAGTATCCTGAATCAGGGCAACAGAAAGAATTTATAGATGGTCCCTGTGGATTCTTGTCTGATGAATAGACTGATTGGGATTTTGTTGAATGATCATTCATATACCATAGGAAGCAAACAACAATGGATAAGACATGTATTTATTTTCTTGTTTAAAGGTTTATTTCCTCTAAAGAGAACAAAACATTCCTGGACAATACATTTTCCTCACAGACACATCTTCTTTTGATTACTTATTTTAAAATATTTTATGCAGTTTCTAACAAAATCTCCCCCCTTTTTTGTTTTTCAAAGGGGAAATAAATTTTATCTGTATGTAAAAATAAAAAAGTGTCAAAGACCTATATTGTAAAAATCCCCCACTGAGAAACCTAATATAATAGCGAAAGAGAAGCAGTATAGACTAGTGGGTGCAATGCTTGGGTCTGAGTCAGGAATTAGGGAGGTCCCATAGAGCAAGTGACTCTCATGGAGGCCTTGGCAACACAGCCACCTGGCTACGACCAGATGTATTGCCAATGTCATAACAACACTTCACATTACCTGGGAAAACCAAAAGACAAACAAACAAGTCTTTCCTCCAATTAGAATGTCAAAACAACTTTGGTTCTTGCTTCAAATGTACAAAGCAAGAATGCAGCACAAAATTTCCATGCTGGTCAGAACATGTTTAATCCAACTTATTATCCATCTTGAATAGTGGCTTTCCCTGATGCCTTCCTCAAAGGTTAAAGCTACAATTTAAAAAGTCTTAGCTTTCTTTTAATAGGCTCTCAAGTCTTAGTTTTTGATCTTGAACACATCACTTAACTGAGAACCTGTTTGAACCTCAGTTTCTTCATGTGTGAAATGGGAATAATGCACTTCCTTGCCTTATTTCATGGAGTTGTTGTGAAACTAAAATAATACATGTATATGTACACACATAGATACACACATGTATATGTATATATACACATGTATGTTTATATATACATATAAACATGTAACTATGAAGGAGCATATAATTTCAGGACAGTGATATTGTAGATTCAATAATCTCTAAAGAAATCAAAGAAAAAGGAAAACTACTCATATATACAAAAATATTTATAGTAGCTTTTTTGTGGTGGCAAAGAACTGGAATCAAAGCAGGGTGACCACCAATTGGGGAATGGTTGAACAAAATATAGTATGTGAATGGGATAGAAATCTATTGTGCTTTTAGAAACTATGAAAAGTTTCAAAGAAATCTGGGAAAATCTGTATGAACTGATGTAAAGTGAAATGAGCATAACCCAGAGAACAACTTATGCAGCAACAGCATGGGAAAGACAAGCAACTTTGAAAGACTTAAGAACTCTAATCAATACAATGACCAACTACAATTCCAAAGAAGTTATAAGGAAACATGATACCTAATTCTTGAGAGTGAGGCAATAGAATACAGATAGAGACATATACTTTTTTAGACATGAACCTGTTTTTCTTAATTATGCATATTTGTTACAAAGGTTTTGTTTTTCTTTCTTAATTGGAAGATGGATAAGAGGTTGAAGGAAGAGATAGCTTTTCATTTAACGGAAAAAAATTAAAGATTAAAAAATATGGTGTAAGGGCTTCAACATGAAAATAATGACTTGAAACCTGCAGCATGGAGGTTCCAAGGTACATACCTATTACTACAGGTTGGTTAGCCCTCAGCATGGATGTCTTACAGTTCTCTGCTGCCCTCAGCTGGGCCCACTTGCCACAACCTTTCTACTAGTGTTTGCAGGCTTCTGGGTGACAATGCCATATAAAATATTTCTCCATCATTTTATCACCTATTTTAGCCACAAAGTACTGTGACTCTTTCAGAATTACTCTTTCACAAATGCCATAGCATTATTTATGAACAAAACAGACTGAAGTCAAGGGTCAAAGTAACTGAAAAAGAAGGTCTAGACAGGTAGTCAGTCAATTAGTCAACAAGCATTTAATAAGCTCTTTCTAAACGCCAGACACTGTACTAAGTGCTGGAGATACAAAGAAAGGCAAAAATATGGTGCCTCTCCTCAAGGAACCCACATCCTAATGGTGGAAACAAAATACAAATAGCCATGTGCACAGGAGACATTTACAGAGTAGATGGAAGGTAGTCTCAAATCACATAACTAATGAGAGGCAGTGCAGTACAATGGGAAGTGTGCTGGGTCTGGAGCCTGGTTCATCTACTTATTAGCTATGTGACCTTGGGCAATCCTTTTAAACCCTCAGAGACTCAGATCCCTATCTATAAAATAAAGAGGTTGGACCAGAAGGCTTCTGGGGTCTTCCAGGTCTAAATCTAAGCATCCTGTGATTCCAATGGTAGAGAAAGGACCGGAACCTGTTTAGGCCTTCACACTGGTCCAATACTTGTTCCATTGCCCATAACAGAGTCAGGGCTTGTATGACCCTAAAGGGCTAAATACATTTAGAATTTTAGTTTGAAATCAAACTGTGATTAAAAGGGGTCAAGGAATTTTTGCTTAAAAGTTCTTTTGGTTTCTTTACTTCCTTAATTGGGATCTAGGCATCAGTCATTCTATTGATGAGACAGGAAAAACAGGAGCCAAAAGCACAGGTGTTAAAAAAAAGAACCACTGGCATGTACCTGTCCACCCCTAAAACTACACACTCCACACACACACACACACACACACATATACATATGGAAGAAGAAAGGTCATGAAGAATCAAATCCCCCAAGTAGCATACAATACCATATCTTCTGGTTCTGGTAAATTTATGCCATGGAAAAACTGGTTGCTTTTAAAGATGGTCTGATGCCTCGGAATTAGTTTTCCTACAAAATATCAATAATAGAGTAAATGAAATTTTAGTAATGGAGTCACAGCATTTTTTAAAAAGTTTACTTCTGGGGTGGCTGAAGTCAGGAGGACCTGAGTTCAAATTTGGCCTCAGACACTTAATGCTTACTAGCTGTGTGACCTTGAGCAAGTCACTTAGCCCCAATTCCCCTGCCCTCCCCCCTCCAAAAAGAAAAAAAATGTTTACTTTCTAGGGCCCAGATATGAAAGAAAGGTTGGATTGATTTTTCTTCCAGGTGTGAGTGTAATAGGCAAGTGCGAAGGCATGTCTCTGACTCTGTCTCTGTCACTCTGTTTCTTTTTCTCTCTCTTTGAGTGACAATATCAGAAGCTCATGGCATGGCTTGTGGTAACACTGTACCCTACATTTTCTATGCTGCAGGTACCCCAACAATGGGCGTGCCTTAAGTACCTGAGTACCCTACAGGTCAGCCGAGGAAGACCTAACAGTAAAACAGATTGAAGTAATTCTCCTGCCCAGGAGTCATACTACTATGTGGTATTTTCTTAGTGGTCATGTGGCCCCCAAATGCAACTGCTGAGAACTTTGGGGAAGTTTTCTCTATCCAGGGGACAAGCCTGGTGGAACTCCTGGGCTTCAAACCTCACTGTGGCTTAGAACTGGGCTCTTGGTAATATGAGATAAATTTAAGAGAAATTAGCATCCCCCTAATTCCTCCATTGAATCCTATTCTCTCCCATATCTATGAGGTTGATATATAGGAAAGAAAGGGTATCTAAAATAGCCATCATATTGATAATAATAATAGCTAACATTTATATAACACCTACTATGTGTTGGGCACTATGCTAAGCACTTCAAAAATGTTTTCTCATTAGATTCAAATGATGTGCCCCTTCCTATAGGAAAGATGCCTCTATGAAAGCTGGAAGCTAAGAGCAAAAGGTGCTATGTAAGCATTTTGGGGGGAGAAAGAGAGTCCAACCTGTGATTACATAGGCATATGGAACTACCAGTTTACTACTTTAAAATTCTTATTAATAGTTTTTATTTTATTTTCATATCACTTTCATATCTGAATAGATTAATTCCCTCTGCCCTACCCAGGAAGCCATCTCTTGTAACAAAGAGCAAAAAAGAGAGAGGGGGAAAAACAATTCAGCAAAACCAATCATTACATCAAGCATCTTTGACAGTATATACAGTGTTCTCTACCCACAGCCCCCTGCCCCCCACAAATAAGGGAAGGAGGTATGCTTTTTCAACTCTTCTTTGGGGTCAAGATCAGTTATTATAGCTATATAGTGTTCAGTTTTAGTTCTTTGTTCTATTTACATTACTGTAATCACTGTGTGTATTATTTTCTCTACTTTGCAACTCATAGTTTTATAGTTATAGTATCTGAGGTCATGAGAAGTTCAAATGACACACAGGCAGGATATGAACCCAGGTCTTCCAGCCCTCTAGCCATAAAAGGCAGCTGGTGGTGCAGTGGGTAGATCATTGGGCTGAGTCAGGATAGAACTGAGTTCAAATCTAGCTTCAGATACTCACTAGCTGTGTGATCCTGGGTAAACCGCTTAACCGATGACTCAATTTCTTCAACTTGAAAAATGGAAATAATAATGGCACCTCCTGCACAAGTTAATTGTGAGGATAATGTTGTTTAACAAAAAAGGGGTGCTTAGCATAGTGCTTGGCCCCTAGTAGTATTCACTCCCACTGTGCCTTACTTTTTCTTTTGCAGAAAATACCCAGGAGTGTGGTATTAAATGTTTAACAACCAACTCACCAGAAAAATATACACAGGACACATTTTTAAGTTTAATTTGCATTATTAACATTTTCTCCATCACTTTCTTAAGTTTAGACAATCAACAAAATGATAAATCGAGCTCTGGCTTGTAGCATTTGGCAATTTCTGAGATGTAAATGCTCACATTGAAAATTTCACAACGGTTCTCAGAGCCGCTCAAGCACATTCCAGCACATCCTTGACAATACCTCTCAATTAAGACCCTGCTGCAACAGAAGAAACTAAGTGGTCTTCAGGTATAATAACCTCAAGCACAAAAATAAGCAAGATGGAATTAGCCAGTGGGGTGCACATTACAGTTAAACCCCTGCCGTTTCTATGTAGGATGCAAATCTCTGATCACAGCTATTGTTTTAGAAATCAGGAACAACCACAGAGCGAGAAACACAAGCAGATGAAAAATCTCTAGGGCCATGGGGAAGGGGAGGGGAACTCCTTAATTCAGTGGACAGAAACTGCTGAGCAATCCGATATTTCTTGCTTCAATCAAGCTCGAGCCAGCCTCGTCTCCACGCTCCTATCTCAAACAGATACGGGAAATGTCTGCCTTGTATCTGCGTTAGTCTGTGACTAATTGATTGTGCCTGGAAAGTGATCTGGAAATCCCTCAGACAGAATTAGTACTTTACACTGCTTGGGTTCTGACTGTGACGCTGAATGGTTATTCTCACTAGCTGTACACTGTGGAGATGCTGGGGTAATGGAAGAAAAGCAAGCTTTTTTCCCTAATCTCTTCTTTTTTAATAACATTTGAGAATCTCTGTAAGTCACAGAATGCTATGCATACCTAGGGTTCTGATGATCAAATAGAGTTGGTCCACATCTGATTTTCCAGGCCAGAGGGGCCGGCCAGTCAGCAATTCAGCAAAAACACAGCCAACTGCCCACACGTCTACCGTTGGACCATACTGTGTATCTCCTACCAGAAGCTCAGGTGCACGGTACCATCTTGTAGCAACATAATCAGTATAGACATCCCCTGGGCCTGTATAAGGCATCAAATGCAAATTCAAAATCAAATTCAAAGAAAACAACTTCATTAACTGGGCAATCATAATATTCTAAAGGTGTTTATTTACTGGATTCAGTAGTACCACAAAGCCTTGGGAAAGTTAGTTTTTAAATGTCCCAATTTTGGATGGCATCCCTTTAAGACACAGAAAATAGAGAGGAAAAGAAAATCAGTCTTATGTGGGATATTTTCAGAATTAAGCCAGTCTACTGCTTTATTGCATATAGCTGTCAACAGGTTCAATTCAACAATATAAATTAAAAGTCACCTATACTATCTAATTAATGATCATTAAGATGTATGAACCATGTTGGCAGGTACTGATACCCACATTCTTATGCCTGCTGCATTCCTAGGCAATGAGCAGAATGTAGACATAAACCCTATGCAATCCCTTGCTAACTGGTATTTCTTAATCAATTGCTAAATATTTCTTTGCTTATGTGTTATAAACATTTAAGATATGAAAAGAGGAAAAAGCAGTCCCTCCCCTCAAGGAGCTTACAACCACATCCTAGGCCATTTTCCCGCTCATAATCTGCCTAGAGGTGGGGAGCCAACCACTCCATTGACAGAGAAAAATCCCTTTACTCAATATGGAATGACCAGGTGCCCAAATGCATAGTTCTGCTTGCCACAAAATTCCAGACTGGGGACGAGAAAATAATTATTTCTTTTGGCCATAAGCAGAGACACAAATGAAGAAAAATGACTCATTTTCTATGATGTAAGGTCACATTTAGAAATATCATTGACTTTAGTAAAACCTTTGCTACAATCCAGCCCTGCTAGACTTGTACACCTTGATCCTTTATCCCTTTATCACTGCTACTCCCTAAAAGAAACCCCCTGCCCTGGCCAAGCCAGCCTGTTCAGTGTTCTCCAAACATGCCTGCTCACTCCCACCTTTAGGACTTATTTAACTTCTCTCCTTCCCTTCTCTCCTTTCTGACTATCCAAATACTAATCATCCATCAAAGTTATGTTCAAATCCTGACTCATAAATGAAGCCTTCTCTGATTATAGCCCACACTGAATTCTCTTTCCTCAAAAATTAAATAACATTTATTATCTGTACATTGGCACTAAATCACATGCAGCTTGAATTGTGATTCAAATGAGATAGCCAGGTGGTACAGTGGTTAAAGCAGGGATGAGGACCTGTGGCCTCAAGGCCACATATGGCCTTTTAGATCCTTGGGTGTAGCCTTTTGAATGAGACAAAGCTTTACAGAACAAATTCTTTCATTAAGGGGATATATTCGGTGAAATTTGGATTCGGTCAAAGGGCTGTACTGAAGGACCTAGAAGGCCATATGTGACCTAGAGGCTGTAGGTTCCCCACCCCTGGGTTAGAGTCTTGGACCTGGAGCCAGGAAGAATTGAGTTCAAATTTGACCTCAGATACTTACTAGCTGTGTGAACCTGGGCAAGTCATTTAATTTCTCTCACTCTTCAGTTTCCTCATCTGCAAAGTAGGAATAATAATTGCACCTCCCTCCCCAGGTTGTTGTGTAGACCAAATGAGATAATATTGGTTAAGTTCTTTGTAATTTAAAGCCATCTATAAATGCTAGATATTATGATTATTTTTATCATCATTATTATTAACAACTGTTTTAAGTGTGGAATGTTTTGTCTATTCAACTAGCTTGTAAGTTCCTTAAGGAAGAGACTATGTCTTATATTTTATATCCTTAGAAGGTATTGATGATGATTAATAAAAATAGCTAGCATCTATGCATCCCTTTCAAGTCTGCAAAGCACTTTTACTCTCATTATGTTATCTTATTTGACCCTGAACATATGGGACCTGAACATCAGATGCCCACTGAGTAAGGGAGAATATGTGATGGGGAAAGTCATAAGAGCAGACCTTAGGAGGCAGCTCAGATGGACAGGCCAACCCTTGAGAGAGGGGCAGCATGAGGCAAAAGCCAGAGCTGTGCAGGTATCAGAGAGGTCTGGGAGCAGACACGGAGATCCAGCCATAGGGACTGTGGTTCATGGAAAAGCTCACAATTAGGTTATGAATTCAAGTTGGTGCTAGGCAAGAGAAACTAAGACAGCAACTTGGGCATAATGTGGAACAAGACAGAGATCCCATCAATGGTGCTAATAGCTAATATTTAAATGGATCTCAGAGGCTTTTTGTAAGGTACTTTGCAATTATTATCTCATTTGATCCTAACACTCTTGGGAAGTAGGTGCTATTATTATCCCCATTTTATACATGGGGAAACTGAGTCAGACAGCAGTTAAGTGACTTACCCAGAGGCACACAGTAAGCATTAGAAGTGAGATTTGAACTCCGGAGTTCCAGACTCCAGGTCTAACCCTCTCACCCACTGTGTCACCAAGTTATCTCTACATACATACCTTGTAGTCCTTTACTTTGTTCGGCAAGTATTTAATAGACTTGAACTCCCTACATATTTAATCTCCTTGATGTTACAAGTTTGTTTCCTTGAAAATTTAAATCCTTTATTAAAACATACATTAATTCCTAAATTAATCAATTTAGTTGTAGATCATAGTTGTAGATCATGCAAAAATTCTATATAAGTGAGTAAAATTCCACATGAATATAAAAATGAAGCATACATGTGTGTACACACAGGTGTATATATGTATATATACACACATGTAGTCATACATATATGCGTAAACATATATGTGACTGTGTATCTATACATCACCGTTTATCTATCTATCTGTCTATTAACTATATCTGTATCTTATCTTGTAACTGACTGAATAGGGAAATTTTACACAAAGATATCACTACTTACTCAGAAGTCGAGCAAATCCAAAGTCACAGATCTTGATCATCCCTTGCTTTGTTATCAGAATGTTTTCAGGTTTTACATCCCTGTGAATACACTGTAAAAAAAAGATCTCATTATTCTCTGAATGAGTAAAAGTAAGAGTTGGTAAAAATCAACTGAGAATTTTCAATAATGGATGAACCAAGCCCAATGGAGAAAAAACAAAGAAAGGTTCCGCTCCTTTGTACTAAGGAAATATAATCCCGGCGATTTTGTCCTTGTTGACAAGAAGAAAAAAACTGCTAGAACACTGTTGAGTTCCTGAAAACCAAAGTTAATCTTTGGAGGTGTCAGTTATACAAAGTGAGCCTAGCTTTGCTATTAAGAAATGAACACTGCACTATTTATTGTTATTCTTAACAAATTTACTCAAGTGTATGATACAAGGTGATTTGCTGACCAAACACCCATCTGAATGAGTCCTTGTACACTTTAAAAGTTAATGTCTCCTCCTTAGGCACTGGTGATAGTCCAGAGCGAATATAATATGTGTTTCTAATTTGGGCAAAGTGATTTGGGAAAATATCTGCATCACACCTGAAAAAATTACTTATATCACAAAACTCAGTGGCCACCTGGCCCTCTCTCACTTCCTTACTGGGTGACATATCAATCAATCAATTAATTAATCAATTCACATTTATTAAGCATATGTGCCTGGGGATAAATTAAAAAACATCAAGACAGTCCCTGCCCTCAAGAAACTTACAGTCTAACAGGTAAAACAACAAATAGATAAACCAACCGCAGAAGTCAGAGTCTCCTGAAGCAATGTAGGAATTTATTCTGGGAGAAGTGGGCCAAACTCTCTTATGCTGTTATGGGGCCCACAATAATTGCCCTGAATGAAAGGCCCTATTCATAGTGAGCAAGCATCAATCAGCATTTAGTGAATAACCACTGCATACTAAGTGATATGAAAGAAACAAGTCCAAGTCCTGTCTTCAGATTACCTTTTCATTTTCCTTTCCATCCATCTATCTATTCATCCAGCATTCCAAAAACATTAAGCAGCTATGATATTCAAAGCACCATGCTAAGGACAAAAACGAGAGCTGGATACACAGGTGTAACAAAAACTCTTCCATTTGTATATAAAATTTTCAAAACACTATCACATGCCTCATCTCAGTTTCACAACAGCCCTAGGAGGTATATTTGAGATCTGTGTGTGGTCACCAACAAAAGTTTAGGCTCCAAATTATTTAACTTACCAGAAATTAGTTATTTTCCTACTCTACATTTCTGCTGATCTCTTTAAATCTCTGAGAGATAACTTTTCTTTCTGAAAGTGATCTTTTTTTTTTCTCTAATAGTCATTCTGAAATGAAAGGGAAAAAATCCCCATCTCCCAAACCTTGTCATTCATTTTTTATCATAAGAAGAGCTATTAATAGAAACCCTTGTTTTAATTAGACAGCAAGGACTGCCAAGCCCTTTCTGACTCTGAAGACCCCTGAGGGAGAAGAGGAAGAGTCTCATTTTTTAATTTGTAATATTTATAATTCATTTGTAAATTGTAATAATATTTGTAAAATTACATTATTTAATTATGAAGGAATATAGATCATTAGTCTTTTATATGTAGAAACCCCTTTTGATTGATCTCCATGGAATCTTCAGATGGCTAAGTAAAGAAATAGAACCTGTATCAGGGATGGGGAAGCTGCAGCCTTAAGGCCACGTATGGCCTTCTAGGTCCTTAAGTGCAGCCTTTTGACTGAATCCAAATTTTATACATTAAATTCTATGAAAAGGTCACACTTAAGGACCTAGAAGACTACATGTGGCCTTAAGGTCGTAGGTTCCTCACCCCTGAATCTAAATTAGAACAATGCCATTCTTTGTACAAGTCTGAAATCATATATGAAAAATTGTATGCCCTTACATGTAGCATCAACAAGCAAATGAATATATTTAACAAACATCCATTTATTCAAAAAGATTTGCATCTCATCTCCCTCAATGCAAAGGCATCAGAAAAAAATTTGAAAACCTATTTTTATTTTAAATTAATTTATTATTATTTATTATATAAATTAATTTACTATTTTTATATATTTATTTTTTAATATCCTATTAAAAACTAGAATATGTATATGTAAATAAAATATCAATATGCCAACCAGGAGAGCAAACTGATACAAAAATTTTATTATAATTTTATTTTGAAATAAACATTTTCATCCCATCTCTATTTTCTTTGCCTTATGGATAAAATCAATGCACATCATCAAATGATAACAACTGGTCCTTTGAGGCATTTTTAAATTCCCATCTTTCTAATGTTAATAGTCATCAGAGTGTAGTGGACAAATCAGTGGTTTAGCATCAAGGAATCGGGTGTGGAGAGAACTGTCTGCACGAAATCCCAGCTTGTGTGACCTTGGATAAGCCATTTTTACCTCTAAGAGCCTTCAATGCCCAAGCTATAAAATGAGATAATGATAAGAGTAATAATAACAATACTTGCATTAATTACCATATGGGGTTGTTGTGAAGACCAAATTAGATAATACATGAAAGAGCTTTTATTTTTAACCTTAAAGTGCTATTATAAGCATGTTATTATTATTCACATAAATATTCAGATATGCTTGGTAGTGTAGATACAGTATAACCAAAATACTAGGAAACAGAAAAAGGAGGTGAGAATGCAGTGGGAAGATGATGGTTTGAGAGGGCTACAGAAAGCAGGAAATGAGGAGAGTTGGACCAATATTGAAACTGTTGTTGTTCACTCATGTCTGATTCTTCTTGATCCCATTTGGGGTTTTATTGGCAAAGATACTGGGGTGGTTTGCCATTTCCTTCTCTAGCTCCCTTTAACAGATGAGGAAACTGAGGCAAACAGGTTAAGTGACTTGCCCGGGGTCACACAACTAGGAAGTATCTGAGGCCAGACTTGAACTCAGGAAGATGAGACTTCTTGACTCCAGTCCCAGTGCTCCATCTACTCTGCTACCTAGCTGCTCTTAATATTGAAATATTTAAGCACATGCGCAATTCCACAAACAAAGCAAATTCTCTTCATGCAGTGCTTCTCCCACTTATAGTTAGTTTATTGTCTACTGAAGAATAAAAAACACATGGATAAATGTAGTAAAAACCATTTTAATAAACTTTGATTTGATACAAAAGCCCTTAACACAAAAGCCCATTGATGTCAAGTTATGGGAGCTGCTGTAAAATCACATTTTTACAATATCACAGGAAACCAAAGGAGCTGTTTGGTTGATCTTTAACCTGATTCTCATTATCAAGGACCAGTTCCAGAAACCTCCAAGTCAAAGAAAAAAGCATTATATTCCTTACAATTGGGGAAGAGTATCTTCTTTATCCAAGTCTCAAACAAATCACTTTGTTCCTTAATGATGCAGAAATCTCAGTATTTTTCAGAGAAAACAGCATTAGCAGGACATTCTCTTTCTTCTTATGCTCTCTTCAAGTCACTTCGGGTTTATGTGATCGTGTAATGACCCTCACACACTGGAGACGTGAGGGTTGCCATGGTTGTCTTCCGGCTGCTGTTCAAATCTTCATCAAGGCCCCTGGGTCAGATCAGCAGCAGCTCCGTCCTCTGAGAACAGCAGGACTGTGGTTCACTTGAAAACAATGGGAATAAAAAGATTTTAGAACTCCCATTCCAAGAGCTTATGTCAATATTACAGTGGTTTGTACACTATTTTTATCTACCGTATGTATTTTGGCTAACTAGTAAAATAACTACAGAATAGCTTATTAAAATTTACAAAATCTTACCATAGCATTGGAGCATAGGATAGCCAGAATTCAGGGGTGATTTTCATCTTGGAGGAAGGAAGCGTGTCTGAAAAATTGTCCACTTTTAGAAGGAGGTACGAAATTAGATGTTTTCAAGCCCAAGATTAAAAAAAAATGTGCAAAGGCGAAATTGCTTAGAGCAAAGAAATGAAGATGGTTCCACTGGAAACGCTTTCTAGGTTCGGATATTCTGTCCTGACAGGGTCACATTCAGGTGAAACAACAGTGAGGTGTTTTGTTTAATGAGAAAATGTGCACAACTGTGAAAACCACAATACTAAAAGAATAGTATAATTGACCACACAACTCTAGTTGCATACAGTAAATAGTGATAGCTGCATGAGACAGCTTAGTGGAAGTGAAAGAGGTGTTGATTTAATTCAGTGTCGTCTTTTGTAGCATAGTATTTGAGGGTATAGATCCTGACATTAAGGAAGAGCAGAGTTGTGGATTTTGTGAACAAAATTCCCCATATATTTTGTTAATGTGAAATAAAGGTTGTAGGAAAAATATCACCGATTTTTAAGAAAAACCTATTTCATGATACTGAAATTCAGCACTCGATTCACTCACTCTCTTTCCAGAATCTTCAGAGATTCTAGACTATTACTCAGCACTCTAGAGCGTCACTTTCCATCAGGCCCCACACTGACCACATTGTGGGTTCTATTCCTGTCTTAGCATCAACTGCAAAGGTCTAGAAAGGTGAAAAGGAGAGCAACGTTTGGTTACATGAAAAACTTCCTGAACAAATTTGCCCACCTAATTTGAAAATCATCTCGGTGACCATTAACAGCAACCCAGTGAATACACGAAATATCTAACACTGTCATCAGCTATTAAGGAGAAAAGAACAATTCAGAGAAATCAATAATAACTTACATTATGTTTGTGGCAGAAACTGAGAGCTTGCAGTGTTTGCCACAAAACGCTTTTGAGCATACGATCAGCAACTCTTAAAAATAAAAGGAAAATAAGAAAAAAATTAGCAAAGGGAAATATTATTTACTAAGTATTCATTTTAGCTGTCTATATAAATGCCCATTTTCTTAATGCTGATTCTCAAGTGATATGAAAATTCAAAAGGCAGATGACAATCTGCTTATGATTCCATTTGTATTTAGTTTATGAATATTAAGTAAGTTCCATCAACACTTTTCTCCCATGTTGAGAGTTTAGCTCCTAGTTATTTAACATACTTCAGTAAGGTTTTACAATTTGGAATTAATTGAGAGTAAGTTCATGGACTTGCTTAATAGAGTCATCTCTTTAAAATATTGTACTTGAATTCATGTAAACATAAGAGATTTTTGTGAAGATAAATACTTAAAGATCTATTGAGGAAGGAAGCTGAAGAAACAAAAAGTGAATTTAGATTGTCTTGTTATGAAAAGGCCCTTTGAGACTGTCTCTAGTCTTTGGGAGAAGCCAGTAAATGATTCCTTTACAGCTTTTAGTAGAAACAGGGGATGTTCCCAACATATTCATAGAATTAGAAAATGCTAAGAATTTGAAAGGGACTAAAAGAAAAGGAAACAGTGTCAGATTTTATATTCTTGGGCTCAAATATCACTGCAGATGGTGTCTACAGCCATGAAATTAAATGACATTCCCTGGAAGGAAAACTATAGCAAATCTGGAAACTAAAAAGCAGAGATATCACCTTGCCAATAAAGGTCAATGGTTTTTCCAATAGCACTGTATGGCTTTGAGATTTGGACTATAAGGAAGGCTGAGTGCCACAGAATTGATGCTTTTAAATTGTGGAGCTAGAGAAGACTTTTGAGAGTTCCTTGGACAGCAAGCAGATCAAATCAGTCAATACTTAAATATATTAATTCAAGCTATTCACTGGAAGATTAAATACTAAAGTTGAAGCTTAAATACTTTGGTCACATGATGAGAACATGGGATTCACTGGAAGACCCAGATGCTGGGAAAGATTGGAGGCATAAATAGAAGCAGTTGACAGAGGACAAGATGGAGAGATAGTGTCATGGAAACAACAAACATGAACTTGGACAGACTTTGAGAGAGAGTGGAGGATAGAAGAGCCTGCCATGCTACTGTTCATGAGGTCACAAAGAGTTAGACATATCTCTGGGTCAAATGGGGGGAAGGATCAAGGAAACACCAATGAAGCATCTATTTGTGGGTATTTGTGTTTGTGCTTTCTAATTTTATTATTATTAGAGTGGAGAAGCAGTGGGCTAAGAAAGGGCACTGGACTTGTAGTGATAAGACCTGGGTTGGTCTCCTTGCTCTGACATTTATTAGCACTGTGATTTGGGGCAAGTCACTTAATTTCTCTATGTCACAAGGTGACAACAGCCATCTCCCTTATTTTCCCTTCTGGTTGAGGAAACTGAAGTTCACAATGGCTTGCCCAATGTCATAGTTAAACCAAGTCTAGGATCTATGTCTGTGTTCCTACCATTACATCACTTTCCTTCATTATGATTCTTTGGGGTGAGGTCCTCTTGCCAAAAAGGCTGGTGTCTGCTGGAAACAGCTGGCAGCAGCTCTTGAGAGTCAATTGTTATATTTTTAGCAAGAGCATATTACACCTCTGAAATCAGCAAATGCAACAACTGAGAACCTGGTTTATTGTTTTGTTGACTACCTAAACTTGGTTTGGTTTTTTTTTTTTTGCCTTTTGGAGGGCAATTGGGGTTAAGTAACTTGCCCAAGGTTATACGGCTAGTTTTTTTTGTGTTAAGTGTCTGAGTTCGGAACCGAACTCAGGTTCTCCCGACTCCAGGGCCACGCTTTACTCACTGTGCCACCTAGCTGCCCCGACTACCTAAACTTAAGAACATGATGGAGAAATGTTAAAAATGTAGATTAAACTTAAAAGGGAGTCATATGTACTTTAAAAAAAGAGCTGGTTGTTATATGTTTAGAAGAGCTGGTTGTTACACATTTACCTACATACCACAGCATAAGGAGAACATCATCCAATGCCATGGCTGGCTGTAATTACTGTCCCTCTTTAATTCAACTTCAAATAATAATAAGAGAGGCTAGCATTTACATAGAGCTTTAAGATTTGCAAAAAACTTTATACATGTCACCTTATTTGATCCTTACAAAAATCCTATGAGGTAAGCACATTTATTTTCCTCATTTTGCAGGTGAGAAAACTAAGACTAAAAGCTTAAGTGACTCGCTCAAAGTCACAAAGTTTGTAAATGTCTTAGGTAGTTGAACTCAAATCTTCCTGAAATCCTCATGTGAAAACAATTCTGGATAACTGAACATTCACCAGAAAATCATTCTGGTTATCAGAGAGCAGGAAAATACCTTGGGTTCTGGCAGAGTGGAAATAAAGGAAGAGAGGGAGGGGCACAATGGGCACTCATGGGAATAAGGGATGGGGGCTCTAGCAGAGAGGGGAAGGGGGGTAGATAGATCATCTGTAAGGAGGAGGCTATGAGAGGAATAATGTGGTATACCTTTTAGTTATTTATATTATTAAAGGTAGTTAAAAAAAAAAGGACACCAAATTCAGAATCAAAATATTCTGACAGAGACTCTTCATTTGGCTTCTTTCTATTTTACCTTGCCTTAAATCTTCAAGTGAATATGAGTTCATCACTGTAAGTATTCCAAACATTCACACCAATTGTGGGTCACCTATCCTGCCCCCACCCACCCTATGCAATTTTTGTCTCTGTCTGATCCTTGTGCCACAGGCCCACTTGATGCTCTGGGGGTCTTCCTCACTGTCCATTGATGTGGAGAGGAAATTCAGAGAACACATGAGTTTGGTTATTCCTTACTGTTATCATGTGACCGCCCATGCTTTCTCCTTTAATTTTTTCCCCTCAACTTTGCCTAAATGAGCCCATATGATTCAAAATTATTAAAGGGATTCATAGATATAAAGATTGCAAACTATCTAAATATTGTCACTTAAAATGTAATGAAAACTGCCCAAAGAATCCAAATACACAAATTATGTTTAAAATATTGACAGATCTTTGGAGTTTACAGCTCTGAAAGAGGGGGCAGCTAGGTGGTTCAGTGGATAGAGCTCTGGGCCTGGAGTCAGGAAGACTCATCTTCATGAGTTCAATTGTGGCCTCAGATACTTCCTAGCTGTGTGACCCTGGGCAAGTCACCTAGCTCTGTCTCAGTTTCTTCATATGTAAAATGAGTTGGAGAAGGAAGTGGCAAAACCACTCCAGTGTCTTTGTCAAGAAAACCCAAATGGAGTCATGAAGGATCAGATGTGACTGAAACATCTGAACAAAAACTCTGAAAGAGAAAAGTGAAAAAGTAAAAAAAAAAAAATAATAGCCCCTTTATTTTACAGATGAGGAAACTAGGGACTAAAGAGATTATGACTTCCCAAGGTCACCCAGCTGGTTATGGCCATAACAGCTCTGCTGTGCCTCCGTAGAATGGAGGAGGGAGAAGGACCAACGCTGAGTCATTCAACTCAAAAGGGCACTCGTGCTATCAGGCTGAATGAATCGACCTTGCCCACAGATTTCTACACTCAGTAATACCTACCTTTGACCCTGTCCTCTACTTCCCTGCTGACCTATTACTTCTGATTTTGATCTTGACTAAAAATCCCCATCTTATGTACTACCGCTGGTCAAGTAACCCAGCTGACAGAGACCTCTTTGACAATGGCATTGGATGGAGGCCCTCATTTAGCCTAAGCCTTTCTCTGATGTTTCTGCTATCTGAATTCACTACTACTTCCAAATACCTTAAAAAAATTGTTTTTAATTTAAGGAATAAAACAAGCATTTCTATAACATAGCATAATAAAAAGATGATTGCAAGCAAAACTGCGAATCTATTACGTACAACTTGATATTCCTTTTAAATATATAATAAAGTTATCATGTAAATTTCTTTTTTTCTTAAACACAAGTACCATTTACTCATATTTGTAAAATTATTCTATACATACTTCTATTTATCAGTTCTTTCTCTGGATGCAGATAGCATCTCTCTTCATACTCACTTTTTTTGGAAGGGGGGAAACAAGGCAGTTAGGGTTAAGTGACTTTCCCAAGGTCACAAAGCTAATAAATGTGTTAAGTGTCTGAGGTCAAATTTGAACTCAGGTCCTCCTGACTCCAGGGCTGGTACTCTATTCACTGCACCACCTTGTTGCCCCCATACTCACTTTTTTTGTTTGTTTTGTTTTGTTTTTCCCCTTTTTAGAGGGGGGGAAGGCAGGGCAATCGGGGTTAAGTGACTTGCCCAAAGTCACATGTCTAGTTTTTTGTTAAGTGCCTGAGGCTGGATTTGAACTCAGACCCTCCTGTCTCCAGGGCTGGTACTCTATTCACTGTGCCATCTAGCCACCCCCCCGCCCCATACTCACGTTTAAAGGTCTCTCTGTATCTGTGGCTGAGACCTTAGGTCTCCTAACACTGAGACTGCTTCTCTCTCTCCTTCTCCTCCTCCCCCCATCCTAGGTCTTACTCCTTAGCTCCATCCCACCTAGCTGCCCCATATAAATGTTAGTTATGATGATGATGATGATGATCCTTACTAATCATGGAGGGCAGGAAGTTGGCAATCCAAAACATTTGTATCTAGCTTCATTATACATAATATAATTTTTTCTCATAAGCAAATTCGTCTTCCTACATGTTAAGGACCAAGATAGGGACTGGATGTGTATCTTGATTGGGGTAGCAGGGAACTTCCTCTATCAGTGGGAGTTAGACATCTTCTCTACAACTCAGACTTTTAGAGAATTGCCTAGCACATATACCTAGGACCACCCAGAATGTGTCAGAGGTAGAGCTTAAACCCAAATTTTCCTGGCTCCGAGGTCAGTTCTCTATCCACTAGTTTTTATTCTCTGAGGGCTCCTCATTGTAGTTGGGGGAGATGGCGCAAGATGGAGAAGAGCAAAGTCATCTGTGATCCATATATGATGAAAGAAATATGGCTCTGTAGGCTTTAAGTTTCTCACCCATTTGGATTTCTCTCCAGCTCGTTCAAAAGAGTATGATCACAGTACTCAAAAACCAAGTGCATTTTCCGCTTTCTTCGGAACACCTCGATGAGGTTCACAAGGTTAGCATGCTTTAGTTGCTGAAAAAGAATCAAAATATAACATCTAGTGATTTCTTCTGAGCAATTATCCCTTTCATGGCCCCTGCTCTGCTAAACATTCCCTTTGTCTCATCTGACCATTGAGATATAAGAGTTCACATGCAGCCTTCTCTAAATAAAATGTAGAGAATCTTGGAATTGGAAGGAATCTAAGAAATCATTGGGACTAATTTTCCACCTAATGTAGGAATCCCTTTTATAGTATCAAAGGCTAAAACCACCGTGGGACTGTGGGTATGCCTGATGCCCATCTGGGAGGCTCCCTGCTAAATGAGATAGACAGTAGGAGAGCTAAAGAAGTAGTAGAAAAGTACTAGATTTAAAGAATAATCTAGCTAAATAATTACAATAGCCTTTAATTATAGGCAGGATAAGTAGCTCAACCAGACTTGGGGATCAGGAAAAATGCAGGTGCCAGGAATCCAAATGCAGGGCACAAAGTTAGGTTGACTATGGAGAGCAGGGGTTCAGGCATTTCCTTGCCATCTCTCCCTTTTGGCAGCTCCAGGATCAGCCTTTAAGGGACAAGGGACAGGGAGGTGTAGGAGCTCAGTTTGAACTAAAACAATAGTAGTAAAAACACAGTTGGAATCAGCAGACCTCATTACATGCTCCTAGACAAGGGCAAAACCAAAGAATATCTTTCAAAGAACCATAGGAAGCTGTGGACCAAGCAGTACCACTGCATTATTTTTTAAATTAAATATCAAAACTATGTACAGTGCCACTGTGTGTTGAGAAGACAAACGATCTTCTAAGCGAAAAATTGCACGTAAATCAAATCTTATTTTAAATATACATTTAAATATTCTGCCATAAAAATTAAATATAAAAATTCAAATACATATTTCAAATATTAAATATTTTCAATAGAACCTGCTGGGAGAGAATCTTTTAAGAAGAAAAGAATCCTTTAGTAATGAGATTAATGACATTGTTTTATGAGTTTAGTTTTAAAAAGCAGAAAAGTTGTTTAGTTCTTTAATTTATCAGTCAAACCAGCATATTTAATAATTATTGTTGAAGCCATAGTCTGCAATGACTGATTTTGATAGACTTAGTCCTTCTCAGCAATGCAATTCCAAAGCACTCATGAAGGAAAATACCATCCACATCCAGAGAAAGAACTATGGAGTCTGAATGCAGAGAGGAGGAGACTATTTTTTTTTTGTTTTGTTTTTTCTTTCTCATTCATTATAATTCTTCTATACAACATGACTAATGTGAAAATGTTTAATAGGAATGTACTGGGGAGAGGGAAAAATTTAAAATTTATGGAAGTATATTTTGAAAACTAAAAATAAACTAAAAAAAAAAGTTATTCTTGACCTGGAAGTTAAAGACCTGACTGATGGCAAAGAAGCATACTTCATAACATATATAGATTAGACCAAAGAAGCAACATATTGTAGATAAGCACTGCCTTGGGATTCAGAAAAAAAGAGCATTCTAGTCCTAGCTGCATGACCTTGGATACATCATCTGACCTCTCTGGGCCTCAGTTTCCTCATCTGTAAATAAAGAAGTTGGATTAGATGATCTCTAAGACTCTTTCCTGTTTGAAAATTGAATTATTCAAACTTTTAAAAAAGTTTATATTCAGTATTTCTGAATTATTTGAATACAAACCAGTCAAATCCCACTAGAGCAATTGTATGTGTGTATATATGTATATACATATATATGTATTTTTGTATGTATATATACATACACATAGACATACACACAGGTATATACATCTATCTATCTATCTATCTATCTATCTATCTATCTATCTATTCATTATTAGAAAGCCAGTTAGTATCAGTATTAGGATTTGAACCTAGCTCTTCCTCACCGCAAGGTTAGCACTCTATCCACTCTGCCATGATGCTTCTCTGAATATATAATTGAAAACTACTCTACAGTGAAAATATATGGGTAGCAAAAGTATTTCCAAGATTCAACAAATTCCCAATAACTGCACTATGCATTGTAAACTATGCTGAAATTTCATGGCACTCCAGAACACTGCATCCAAGTGACCTACCTTCAATAAACGTATTTCTCTTAATGCTATCTTCTTAACAATGGGATCATCCTCTGATTCCACAAATTTTTTAATGGCCACAACTTGTCCAGAGCTTTTATTTCTGCACTTGAATACAACACCATAAGATCCTTCTCCAATCTTACCGAGTTTTTCATACTTTTCCATTACATTTGAATTATGAATTAAAGTACTATGTGTTGATGGATTTTGTTGCACCTAGAAAATTAAATGTGGTGTTATCTTTAAAATTTAGTTTTATGTGATGATAGAGTTACAACTTTGACATAAACTGAAAAGACCTGGGATCCCAAAAATGTCAAGGAATTATCCTAATTAATTCATTTAAAAACATTTACAACATTATTTTGAAGTTTTAGCCCAGTAGACTTGTACTCAAATTGCATGTTTATTTTAAATTGAGAGCAGACAGCTATTTTTGCTTTTACCTTCCAAATCAGCATTGCCCAAATTGTACCAGTTTTCACAAAAAGGTCCTTACCTCTTAAAACCTTTTAACCTAAAAATTGGACACGTCCTGTCCTTCTCAACTCCACTTCTCTCCATCTCTGAGGGTGGTCCCTTCAACTACTGAGAGGGCAAAGTAAGGCTGAGAAGTGTACCAGAGAATTGAAATAATTTTACATATCTTCAAAATCAGTGTGAGCAGAAAAACGCTGACCTAAATATTTCTCTTTATGAAAGGAGAAAAAAAATTGCTATTGGAAACTACAAGAAGGCCACACACACACACACACACACACACACACACACACACACACTACACTACGCTAGGTAGTGAAGTGGATAGAGTGTGGGGCTTAGTGTCAGGTAAACCTGAGTTTGGTTCCTGCCTCACACACTTAGGAGTTGGACAACCCTGGGCAAATTACTTAACTTCTCTCATCTTCAGTGTCCTCATATGCAAAAGAGAGATCATAGTTTTTAGCACTAGAAGAGCCTTCAGTCCATTCCTCTCGTTTTACAGATGAGGAAACTGGGGCACAGAGAAGTTAAAGGTGTGTTCTGTGTCACACAGCTAACATTTTGTCTGAGGTTGTATTTGAACCCAGTTCTTCCTGACTCCAAATTCCATGCTAAATCCAATAGACTCTATGTATATTAAGAAGCTATAGTCATGTGAAAAAAAAAATCCAGAACTAGAGGGAAGCCATGGTGGAGAGTTTGGGCTGAAGATGGAAGATCCTCCCAGTAGAATGTAAGCTTGTATTTTGCCACTGTATTCATAAATCCTTCCCTGATTCCCCTCGGACTGTTCCCTCCTCAAATTGCTTGTATTTTCTTATTTGTGTATGTGCTGTATTCCTGAATAAAAGGTAGACTTTTGGTGAGAAGTCTTGTTTTATATTCAACTTTTTATCCCTAAACTGAGTACAGTACCTTGCATTCAATAGACATTTAACAAATGTTTATTGAAACTAAAATTTAAGTTTTAAAAGTAAGTTTCCTGTGCAACCCCTCTTGATCTCTTTAAACAACCCGTTTTTATCCTCATTGTATTTAAGTTTGTGTCAGAACTTTGTTCTTTATGAGTCTCCTTCACTTATAAAATTTTAGTCCATTAAATATCTTGGAATTTAACTTTGCCCTCCCCAAATCTATAGTGCTGAGCTTTATTCTTGTCCTCTCTTTAATTTTTATTTGCAGTCATCTCATCCTCCCAGGGCTTGTTTCCATCACTTCTACTTTATCGACCAGATTTCTTTATTGGTCAAAACCACTTCCAATGGCAGGCTCCCTTTGTCACTCATTCCAGGTTTTGAAGACTGAAATGATTCTTAAGACAGCCTATAATTTATTGGCTACCTTGTTCTTGGCAGAGGGGGAAACCCAGCACATGTCTGAATAATTAAAATCTCCCATCCCTACTATAGTGTGCCTCTGCTAGGTTTATTTAGATCTGTTTCCCAAAGTTGTCTTTTTTTTTTCCTTCTGTCTCAATGGCCTGCAAGATACTGGAACAACAATATTCCCTCCTTGTTCCCTATTCAAACCTTCTCTATCGTGCTTCCTGACTCCAATTCCTAGATTTCCTCACCTGAGTATTTCTTTTAACTACATAAGTTTTATCTATTTTCTTTTATCTATTCTCTACCTTCTTTTTTTTTTTTTGCTTTTTGGAGGGCAATTGGGGTTAAGTGACTTGCCCAAGGTCATGCGACTAGTTTTTTTGTGTGTGTTAAGTGTCTGAGGTTGGATTTGAACTCAGGTCCTCCTGACTCCAGGGCAGGTGTCTTATTCACTGCACCACCTAGCTGCCCCTATTCTGTACCTTCTGAATAAACTACATCCTAGTCATGAGTTTTACTCCTCCAAATCTCAGTAATTCCTATGAGGTCAAATTTGCTTTCTTCTATTTAGACATCTAATTATTGAACAGCTAGGTGATTCAGTGGATACAGCACTGAACTTGGAGTCAGGAAAACCTGAGTTCAGATCCAGCTTCTAACTATGTGACCCTGGGCAAGTCGCTGTTCTATTCGGTTTCTTCACATGTAAAATGGAAATAATAATAGCATCTACCTCCCAAGATTGTTGTAAAAATAAAAAGAGATCATATTTGCTAAGCACTGTCTAAATGCTTGCTCTTACTGATTCACCTGGTTACCCACACATATCTGACACCTTTATCAGATTTTGAGTGGCTCTATTTGCAATTTGCCACATTTACATATGAAAAGGTCATGAATGTTGCTATTTTAAAAAATAAAAACTATGGCATTCAGTAAATGTCTTTGCTTTGAGCTAATTGTATCCCCTTGTATGAATGGAGAAAAGTAGACACGCTGATGGGGACCCATGGGCTAGAGTTTTAGGAGTCTATGCCCAGAGAGTACCTTGAACCATGCATCCTTCAGGGGACCCTAACTCTCAAATGGAATCTGATGGGGGAGGTGGTACAAAAGGTCACAGTGATACATCTGAAGCCATGAGTTTTATTATTGAGTCTCTTGGTTAACATTTCCTGTGATTCATTGGTAGTCTTCCTATGCTATAAGTGCTATTCTTTATGGCAACTGTCTTAGCAGATATTTATGGATAGTTTTCTCTTTCTGCTTACATTTTCAGCTGAAAACTCTCTTGATAAAATTTGCAAGACTCCAGAACCAGACCTTGTGAAATATACTACATCACTAGCCAAGAATGACAATGTAAATGGTGAGCCAAAAATGTAGATCCTGTACTCAGACACCATTGTAACTAGCTCTTCAGTTCCCACATTTTTTCCTTCTAAAAGTTCTACTGCCAATCAGTAGTAGTGATTAAAATCAACTTGCACCCCAACTTGCATCCCTAACACCTCCAGTTTCTTATTTAGGTCTCTATAATCCCTAGTAATACTTTTTTGGTTCCTTTCAATAGTGTCATTTGTCTACATTATGAGTCACTAGAAGGGAGAAATAGTCTTCAGGTCTGAGTCATTTCAGCAGGGTTTCTGTCACAATTTGGATATATAACCCCAAGGAAGGCTACAGAATTCTCTGTTGATTATTTCAGATTGGCAAAAAGTTGCCTAGGCATCTCTCAATGGGTAATCACCTGCCATCTCCACTTGTCCCTCCTATTTACCAGATAATCCCTCTCTTGGTAGCACCTGGGAATCCTCATCAACATTCTTTGAAGACTCAAGGAGCCCCTTTCCCCTGAGATGGTCTAGTTCTACCCTCTCTGGAATGAGCCTTACTCTTGTGTAACTCCAAATATTCATCAGCCCATTTCCTCTTCCTCCTATTTGTCATATTCTTCCTCATTCCCACCTCCTGGCCTAGCTTCTCTTTTACAGTTCAGATTCTTTTTTCTTTTCTGTGTTTTCTTCTTGAATCTCTTCCTCTATTCTTTCAGAGAAGTTTTATTCTATGGAATAACCCCTTTTACCTTCTTCACAAGGAAGACTAGTCTAAACTTTGAACATGTTCAACTTTTAATAACATGTACTCTCTCCTCTCTCTCTCTGTCTGTCTCTTTCTCTTTCTCTCTCTGTTTTTCTCTCTCTCTTTCTCTCTCTTTCTCTGTCTTTCTGTCTCTCTCTTTCTCTCTCTGTCTCTCTCTTTTTCTCTCTCTGTCTCTCTCTCCCTCTGTCTCTCCTTTTCCCTACAAATAAGAATTTTTAAAAAGTTTGTACATGAAACCATACACTTGTTACTTAAAGTTTGTTTTAAAATGTACATGTTAAGTTTAAAAGAGAGCAACAGCATCATTCTCTTTGTTTCTATACCTCCTTCTGGACTTCTTGTGTGTGTACGTTTCCAGGTTTTATTAGTTCTTACTCATCTCTGACAGAAACATGTACCTCCTCTTTGCTGGTCACTGCAAGGTCCCCTTTGTCTTCCATATTTGGTGGAATTGAGCGTCTCAGTCTTTTGTCATTCTGGTTGGTAGCTCTCTTGTTAACTCTGGTGGTGAACTGCCATAGAAGATTAGTAGAAGAAAAGGACAAAGGAGAGGTCAAATAAAGGCAGAATAAAAGGGAGAAATTTTGAAGAATTAGTTATGCAACAGGCTACCTCATGAAGCACCAAGCTCCCCATCACTGCTTAAGTGTTCAAACATAAAGGAGGCTGAATTTTACTCTGGAGGTGTCTAGGACAGTGCCTGGCCCATAGTCGGTCATTAATGAATTAATGAGTTTATTGATGCACTGAGGCGAGAAGAAAGAACTATGGGTTTTGTCATTGGATGACGTGACTATCCCTGCCTGTAAGAAAGAGTCTTCTGGCAACTTTAAGAAGTACACATAGGTAGGGGCAGCTAGGTGGCGCAGTGAATAGAGCACTGGCCCTGGAGTCAGGAGGACCTGAGTTCAAATCCGGCCTCAGACACTTAACACAAAAACTAGCCATGTGATCCTGGGCAAATAACTTAACCCCAATTGCCCTCCAAAAAGCAAAAAAAAAAAAGTATACATAAGAAAGTGGAGAGAAGAGAAATGGGAAAACCTATGAGTAAACTTGTTCAATAGTCTGGGGGGGGGGGGTGGGGGTGGTGGCAGTAATGAGGGCTCAAATTAAGGCAGTTTAGAGAAGAGGGGGAGAAATGTTACAGAGATGGAATCCATAGAACAAGGTTGATTGGATTGAGTTAGAGAGTCACAGATAACGACAAGGTTACAAACAAGGAAAACAGGGTGAATGGAGATAATACAGATAGAAATATAAAGATGGAAAACAGAGGAGACTTATTGGGGAAATAGCTCAATTTTGTGCTCATTCAGTTTGAAGTACTAGTGGGACATGCAAGTGGAAGTGTCCTGTAAATTGGTTAGCAAGCATATATTAATCCCTTATTATGTGCTGGGCAGAGTGCTGAGTGCTGGGGATAAAAAGATTAGGCAAAAAGAATCCCTGCCCTCAAAGAGCTTACAGTCTAATGGGGGAGACTGTGAAAATAACCAAGTTCACACAAGATCTAGACAGAGTAGAGGGAAGGTAATATGCAAGAGAAAGATACTAGCATCTAGGGGCACTGGGGAAAGTCTCCTGAAGACTCTGTCTCTCTCTCTGTCCCTGTCTCTCTCTGTCTCTCCTTTCTTCTCTCTCACTTTCTCTCTTTCCCTCTTCATCTTCTTCTCTCCCTCTGTGACTCTCTTTCCTTACTCTCTCTGTTAATTTTTCTCTCTCTCTCCTTTTTCCTTTTCATCTCTCTCCCTCCTTTGCTCTCTCCCTCCCTCTTCCTCTCTTTCTGTCTCTCCCTCCCTCTCCCTTTCCTTCTCTCTCCCTCTCTCTCTCTCTCTCTCTCTCTCTCTCTCTCTCTCTCTCTCTCTCTCTCTCTCTCTCTCTCTCTGTCTCATACCAAGTCACTATATTTTGTTTGATTCTTCCATTGTTCATCTTGAATCTATCCCTTCCATTCTGTTCTCATTGCTGCCTTCCTACTTGAGACCCACATCACTTTCTGCCTGGACAAAAGCAGTAGCATCCAAACTGGTCTTACTCTATCCAGTTCCCCACCTTTCCCAATCATTCTGCAATAATCTGCCAGATAATTATGCTAGCTTATGGAAAACAACAGAACTATCCCACTGGGGCTAGGCTTGTATGTCCACATGTGAAAGTCAGGGGCATTTGTGTCAGTTGATTCTTGAGAGAATTAAGTACCGCAAAGTCTGGGCAAAAAGGCAGAATCACAGTCCTGAAGATTGGATATCCACTAAGAAAAGCAAAAAGGGTTGTGGAACTCTGATCTCAGAGCACAAAGAGGCTTTGCCTTTACTCTGTACCATACTCCCTGCTCTGTGCCCACACAACGGTCATGAAGAGGTCATAGGCCTGCAGATGACTCCTGACTGACTGATGCTGGGACAGAGATGTTCAGATTATGCTGCCCTGAAACACTGCTTGCATCATGTTAACCTCTCCCCTTCTCAAAATATTCAGTGATTCTCCATTAACTATAATCCAAATTCAGTCTGATAGTCCCTCCTCATTCAGACAGAGCAAGTATTTATGAAATGTTTAGGGCCTGTATAGGGCCTGATGTGCTATATTCTATGGGGCCATAAAGAATAGGATATGACTGAATGACGGAACAAGGACATGTACTAGTCACTAGCGGTACAAAGAAAAGCACAAATGTGGTCCCTGCCGTCAAAGAACTCACATTCAAATGGGGGAAATGTAAAACATTTAAATCACATACAAGTGTAAGTCACTGTAGATAATACAATATAAATGAGAGGTAATACTGAGGGGAAAGTCTAGCTGTAGGGGGAGAGAAGGGAGAAACGACTGGGAAAGACTTCCTAAAAAGTGGTTCTTGATTTGACTCTTGAAGGAAAATTGGGGGTTGAGGAGTTGGGGGTGAGGTGAGAGAACATTTCAGGCACAGAAGACTGGCAGTGCAAATAAAGGGAGTCAGGATATTGAATGCTGTGTGTGAAAAATAGCAACTGGACCACAGAGTGTGTGAAGGGAAGGGAAGTGTAAGACAACATAGTACAACTTCAACTTACCTTTCCAACCTTATTTCCCAACAGTCTCTCCTCTCTATCCAGGTTATCATCTTTACTGTCTCCCAAATATGCCTTACTCTTAAATTCTTTGCTTTCTATCCACCTGTTTTCCCCAATGGAATGCCCTCTTCATCCCTTCTCCTGGAACTTTGCCCATTCCTAAAGGTCAAATATAGAAATCAGCCTTTTTCTGAAACTTCCTAACCATGGCAGACTATACAAGATCTTTCCTTCTTGTATAGCATTTAATTTATGCACATGGATACTTAGCATATATTACAAACACTTTTTGCAAGGAGCAATGGCTAGGCAGATAGGTAACACTATAGATTCCAGGATATAAGATACTATATATTTGCATATATAAAATTGTTACATAAATACATATAGGCATATATGTATATATGGAGGAATAAATTCTTACTTGAGTTTAGATCTTGGGAAAACTTTTTGTTGATAAATTTTTATGTTTTCTGTTGGTGGAAAATGAAAATGGATATAATTATGTTTTTCTTCTAGCCTTAGCAGTTAGAAAATTATTGCCTGAGGGTTTTGATTTGCTGAAATCTGGTGCCTAAAAGTACTTATCCCTTCTGTTCTTTTTTAATTAAATGGAATGTATATAGTTTAACATATGTAAGTGTGTGTATAACAATACACACACATGCTCTACTGACTTCTGAAAGGACTTCAACCGGCTTGTAGATTGAAATACAATTCAAGGTACAAGAAAACATTCATAGCATAAAATAAAATTTGTTCAACTAAAAAGATTGGGAAGAGTTAGTGCTTTGAGACACCAGATTTCAGCAAATTAAAACCCTTGGGCAATATAGGATTTCTAGCTTCTAAAGCAAGAAGGAAACCATACAGTTACACAGATTTCCCTATATGACAACTGAAATCATGAAAATTCAACAAGAAAACAAATGGTTTTCCCTGGAACTGTACTCAGGCTGTACTTGCTCTTTTCAAGAAAGAAGTGTCACTTTTTGCAAGTTCCAGTGGTATTACCTTTATTATCTAAAATCGTTATTCCCCTTCCCACACATGTGTATGTCTTGCTTCTCCCAACAGATATCTCACAAGCAGGAAGGGTGCCTGGAACTCTGTATCTTCACAGAACTTAGCACAGTACTTAATATGTGTCCAAATCCTTCCAGTGAAATTAAGGAAATATTTTCCTGTCAGCCTTACACGAAGCTCAGTTTTCCTCCTCTCATCTTTCCTAACTGCCTTGACATTTATTGATTAAGGGGCAGCTAGGTGGCATGGTGAATTGAGCACCGGCCCTGGAGTCAGAAGGACCTGAATTCAAATCCAGCCTCAGATACTTGCCACACTTACTAGCTGTATGACCTTGGGCAAGTCACTTAACCCCTATTGTTTGGCCTTCCCCCCTCTGAAAACAAACAAAAATTTAGTTGATTAAAAACTTCATGTTATTGTCCATTTTTATTTCTCCAAATTGCTAAAAATCATTCCAAATTATAATCATATTCTCCATAGTAGTGGAATATCCTGACCACTCTACTTTCTTTTTGTCTTTTTTTGTAGGAGGGGGAAGGCAGGGCAATTGGGGTTAAGTGACTTGCCCAAGGTCACACAGCTAGTAAGTCTTAAGTGTCTGAGGTTGGATTTTAACTCAGGTCCTTCTGATTCCAGGGCTGGTGCTCTATTCACTCCACTATCTAGCTGCCTCTACTCTGCTTTCTATATTAGCAAACTTAATGAAACTTGTGAAATTTAAATTTGATTATGTGACCTCGAACAAGTTACTTAACTTCTGTTTGCCACAGTTTCCTCATCTATACAATGGGGATGATAGTAACACCTACATCTTAGGGTTGTTGTGAGGATCAAGCCAGGTAATAATGGTAAAGCACTTAGCACAGTGCTTGACATATTTGTTGCTGTTCAGTCGTTTCAGTCATGACCGACTTTGTGACCCTGTTTGGGGTTTTCTTGGCAGACACTGAAGTGGTTTGCCGTTTTTTTCTCCAGCTCATCTTACAGATGAGAAAAGTGAGGCAAACAGGGTTAAGTGACTTGCCCAAGGTCACACAGCCAGTAGGTGTCTGAGGTCGGATTTGAACTCAGAAAGATGAGTCACTCTGATATCAGACCTTGCACTACACCCACTGCATCTCCTTCTTGACATATAGTAAGCAACATACAAATGTTAGCTAATTATTATTGCTACTATTGTGTTCCTTGTCATAGTTACCTTGATATTGGTCCTGGCTCTGGCTTGGGTCATCCCTAATTTGAAGACCCACAGTAAAACATCCATTTCAAGACTGATCTGAAGGTTAGTCCAAACTAGGGTGAGCCCCTGATGGCATAGATCAAGTTGATCCACTGAACTTGGGACTGAAATCTCTCCTAGGATCCTATTGCCTGGAAATGATCCTGGGAAAGGATCCGAGGGAAGTTCTAGATTAAAGTGGATCTCCTGTGTCCATCTCACTCTTGACTTTATCTCTAGGCTAGACACAAGTTTCAGACCATTCTCTGGCACTGGGTGAGGAGGTGTCTGGGAAATGGTCATTTGTCTTTGCACATCCACTGATTTGCTGTGTGTGTATATTCATCCAAGAAAAGTAAGACCCAAGTCATATTTCGTCCAGCTTGGTTTTTAAAAAAACATTTTATAAATACAATAAGCAATCAGGATTAAATCAAATGTGTCATGAAAATCAAGACACATCATTGACCTTAGGCTTTGAATCACAATGAGGGAATCCAGAGAACAGAGAGACTTTGATGATCACCTTGTTCAAACACCTTACATATTGATGAGGACACCAGGGACTATTATTAAACAATCCAAATTAGCTGGCCTGTCACTTGAAAAGGAAATCTATTGACCTGCCCAATTACAGAATCTCAGTTAGAATGGGAATCCTTTCTACAATCTCACTGAGACATGGAAATTGAATTTGTGTTTAAAGACCTCTAGCATTGGGAACTGGTGGCAGCCCTTTATACTTTGGGACAGCTCTAATTATTTGTATGTCATTATTTGGAAGCAAAATAAGGTATTTTACTTCTCTGTCTCCCCAACAGTTATAAAATACTTAAAAGGGCAGGCACTACTTTGGGGACTAAATAACCATTGGGGACCTGCAAATCACAGTTTAAAATATGTTCTAGAATTTTCTTTGGTTTTGGACTTAAACTGGATTAGGTGAATCACTCTGAAATAGAAAGGAAGGGAATAAGCATTTATATGGCACTTACTGCATGCTTACTACTCCCTTCCACAAATATTTATCTCATTTAATCCTCATAATAACCCTGTGAAAGTAGATGATGTTATTATTCCCATTTTACAGCAGAGGAAACTGAGGCAAAGAGAGATTAAATGACTTGCCCAGGGTCACACAGCTAATAAGTGTCTGAGGTCAGATTTGAATTCAGGTCCTCCTGACTCCAAGTCCAATGCCCTATCCACTGCACCACCTAACTGAGTATACTTGTTAAGGGTACCTTAAAAATAGTACAGCAGATATTTTCTATTTATGATGCTAGCAAGGGCTAAAAGGAATTCTGAACTAGATAGCTGGGACCTCCATGAAGCCTCAAAAAATGTCTGCTGAAGGCTTTTCAATGATTTCATGTAATTCTTTAGATGCTCAAGAATACTTCATCTGATGGCACCTACTCTAATTATTTATTTAAATGAATTATTATTTATATACAATTATTTAAACTAATCTCAAAATCCCTTGTGAAGAAGAGCTTTGCTTTTCTCATCTTCAAGTATTATTTGTTTATATTTTCCATTTATAGCTGATCATTTCTGAGTACTGAGAGTTAAAAAAAGTCAGAAGATTCTAAATGTTCTATAAAACCTGCAAAGGACTTTATCTTTTAAATTTTATCCTATCTACTTTCCAACTCCCAGTTGAAATAGCACCTTTTCTATAGTAAGATGCTTTTAAATACTAAGATACCTTTTCAAATGTAACTTTTCTTCTTTAATACTATCTCTCACCATAACCTCCCCAAGGGTTGCCTTGACATCTCTCTTCTGTGAATATTTTATACCTCTCGTAAATTTTCAACCTTAACTTTACAAAAATTTATCACCATGTCTTTTTCTTTCAGACAGATAGGTGGGGCAGTGTATAGAGTGCTAGATCTGGAGTCAGGAAGACATGAGTTCAAATCTGGCCTCAGACATTTACTAGCTGTGTGAACCTGGGCAAGTCACTGCTTGCCTCAGTTTCCTTATCTATAAAATAAGCCAAAGAAGGAAATAGCAAACCATTCCAGTACCTTTGCTGAGAAAACCCCAAATAGAGTCACAACTGAACCACTTTTTTCTCTCTTCTGCCTCTAATAAATTGTAACCCTCCTGAAGGTAAGGACCTTGTCTTATTTTTCTTTGTATACTTTTAAGGTAAGAACAGTGCCTTTAAAAAATAAGAGCCACTCAATAAATATAGAGTGTTAAATTAACTAGAGGAAGGAGGAAAAGAAATAAAGTTGGAGAGGGGAGGAGGAAGAAGTCTTGGGAGACATGCCTGGCTTGAAGTTTAACACTTTTTTCCTGTATGGCTAAACTGAACCAAATAAAGTGAAATGGCGGATAAAAATACTTAATAAGAAGACAGGTAAAAGTCCTAGACTTCCGCCTGGTGGACAAGGAGAAGGAATATCTGTGTGGCCCAACTATATCTCTGGTCTAAAAACCATTAAGTCATTAGCTATTACATATGGTTGTTATTCTTTCTATTGATGAATGTGTTTAAATTATCACCTCTGATTTTTAAAAAAATTAGGAAAGAACAAGAGGGAATTGATGGCAGTTTTCCCTAATTATTAACCACTTTCAAAACCATAGTGTCTCAGATGACCATAAGAAGTTTAATTCTTCTGCCCTTTAATATCAGTTCTGTGAAATTTGTAGTTACTGGAATTATGTGCTTTTCAAAAGTCACTATATAAATCATGCGACATGAACACATGTATGCATAATGAAAGTAAACAATCCAGGCATTAAAGAAAATTAAAATCTGTATCATTTAAGAAGTCCTGAATCTCTAGTAAAAGCAAGAACTTGAAACTTAGTTTACTAAACATTTTATAACTAATTAAAAATCAGACAAGCCAGTGAATTCAAAGTATTTTTTTTCTTATTTCTGGTATTTCAAATATAAGTAAGCAAAGTTTTACTATAGTAATACCCAAATCTTTTCTGTATATGGCCTACTTCAATAAGGAAAAAAGGGCCCTTCAGATCCATATTCTTGCTTGCTATCAAAAAAAAAATTATGAAGTTTTTGCCTGGGCAATTAATCAATTTAATAAATATTTATTAAGTTTCTATTCATTCATTCACCCACTATTTATATATTAAGTACACTATTGTGGCTACATTTTTTTAAAAAAGTTCACTGTGGTGCTTTTTGATGGAAGAAAATACTAATGATGGAAGAAAAAAAACAACATATTTTGGTACAACTATGCTTTTAGAACAATTCAGAGAACACATGGAAGACAAATCACACAGAAGATATCAACTGCTGGGCATTTGGAAAGATGATGGAAAGTCAGTTGGTAAAAATCTATTAAGTTCCTACTGTGTTCCAGGCACTGTGCTAAGCACTTTGGACACAGAGTCAAAAAAAAAGCCCATGATCTCAAGGAGCTCACATTCCAATGGGAAACACAAGTCAAGCAAATATGTACAAACAAGACAAAATAGGAAATAATCTGAAGAGGGAAGGCACTAGAATTAAGGGGGATTAAGAAAGGTTGTGTATAGAAGATAGAATTTTAGCTGGGACTCCGAGGAAGCCCAGAGAAGCCAATAGGCAGAAATGAAGAGGGAGGACATTCCAAGGACGGAGGACAGTCAGAGAAAATGCCCAGAGAAGAGGGATGAAGAACATCCAGGAGGCCAGTGGCACTGGCCTGGCTGGGAATGAGGCATAAGAATACTGGAATGTAGGAGGAGGGCTAAATTACAAAGGCCTTTGAATGCCAGTCAGAGCATTTTGTATTTGATCTTCAAGGCTATAGGGAGCCACTGGAGTTTATCAAATAGGAAAGTCTTATGATAAATAAAGAGAAGTAAAAATAGATAAAAGATAAATTTCCTTGCCCTCAGGTGGCTCACAATCACTCAAGGAATTGATAGACCATTTTCTGAATGACCATTTTGTTACCTTATAGTATATATTCATGGAACATTTGTGTGTGTACATGATCTGAAGGATACTCAGGTAATGATACATTTGTTTTTCTTTAGTCTAGTGATATAGAGGGTAAGGATAGAGGAGAGACTGGGAGTTGTCACTGGAAAGTTGCAATATCATAAAATTTTGTAGATGTGAGGATAAATGATGAACTCTTCTGGAAAGCTGCCTTATGGGCATGCGCCAATATGTCCTCGTCTGCCCCAACCTCAAAAAGTCGTCATCACTTGATCTTTCCTTCTCTTATCAGTCAAGTTCCACGAGAATTCAAGCCATCCATACTAGCTGCCCTCCATTTCCATGTGCTAAAATGAAACATTTGCTCCTAAAATCCCTGAAATCTGGCTTCTGAATACTGCAGTCTCTTGACTCTCCTTCTACCTGACTGATGGCTCCTTCACCTCCTTTGTTATGGGGGCTTCATCCATGTCACATCTACCAATTGTGGGTGCCCCTCAAGATTCTGTTCATTGCCTTTCTTCTTTTACTATTTCACTTGATCTTATCAGCTACTATGGGTTCAATGATCTATGCAAATTATATATATGTGTGTGTGTGTATATAGTATATACATGTATATGTATGTATATATGCATAGACACATACATGCATATATATTATCTCTAGCCTTAATCTTTCTTCTGACTTACAGTCACAGATTTGCATCTTGGACATACATATCTAACTGGATATCATGCAGACATTTTAAACTCAACATGCCCAAAATGGAACTCATCTTTTCCTCCAAATCCTCCTGACCTCCAAGCTTTCCCATCACCCTTGAGGACACTACCATTCTCCCAGTCAATCCCCATGCTCACTCATTCCACAATCTAATCTATTACCAAGTCTTGCCATTTGTACCTTCACAAAATGTCTTGTATATGTTCCTTTCTCTCCACACATACGGCCACAACCTCAGTTGGCTTAGTCATTTCTCCACAGGATTACAGTAATAGCAAGCGGTCTTGCTGACACTCATCTATCCCCACTTATGAAGCATCTAATTCATTCTCCACTTAGCTGAACTCCTGGAGGGCAGGGACCATCTTTTGCCTCTTTTTGTATCCCCAGTGCTTACTTAGCACAATGCCTGGCATATACTGTAGGTGCTTAATAAATGCTTATTGACTGTCTAAAGCATAGGATTGACCTCATCATCCTCCTGTTCAAGGATCTTCAGTGACTCCCTATTATCTCCACAATGATCTGTCAAAACTTTTCATAAACCAGACAATCCTACCTTTTCCAGCCTCCTTATGCCTTATTCTCAACCTCCCCTCTCACCCCACCACACCATCCAGCTTAACTCAGTCCCTGGAACATGACACACCATCTCCAATCTAATGCCTTTGTACTGGCTGTCCACTATGCTTGGAATGTTCTTCTCCCTCTTCCTGTCTCTTCATTTTCCTGGCTTCCTTCAAGACTTAGAATTCAATTGCTAATACTTTCCCCTTTTGGATTACCTTCATATATTCCGTATATATCTTGTATATACCAAGATATTTACATGTTATATCCCCCATTAGAATGTACACTCCTTGAAGACAGGGAGTGTATGTGTGGGTGTGGGTGTGTGTTGGCTTTCTTTGTATTCCCAGTATTTAATACAGACTCAGGACATAGTAAGTACTTAAGAAATCCCTACTAACTTACTATGGACTTCCATCCATCTCCTTCTCACTACTCACCCATGCACTACTGTACTTCAGGCCCCTGGTCTTCTCCTACTGGGACGAGTAGGAGACCTTCTTAATTGGTCTCTGTCTTGAGTCTCTTGTTTCTCCAATCTGTCCTTAGTTTGTCAATCAATAAACATGTATTAAGTGCCTACTATGCGCAGTGTGAGAGATACAAAAAGAGGCATAAAACAGTCCTTGCCCTCAAGGAGTTTACAATCTAATAGGAGAGACAACAAACCTTTGCAAAGACACCAGAGTGACATATTTCTGAAGCACAGGTCTGACCATATCATTCCCCTCTTCAAGAAGTACCAGTGGATCCTTATTGCCAATAAGCTCAAATACAGACACTTCTGTTTCAGCCCTTCTCAACCTGTCTCCAACCTACCTGTCTAGCTTGATTATAATTATTCCTCTTTAATCAGTCAGTCAACATTTTATTAAGTGCTTACTATATGCCAGGCACTATGCTAAACTCTGGAGATAGCAAAAAAAAAAAAATAAGTGAGGCAAAAACTAATCTCTGCTCTCAAGGAGTTCACATTCTAATGAGGGAGATATTATGCAAATAATAATGTATAAACAAGCTATTTCTACAGGGTAAACTGGAGAGAATCCACAGAGGGAAGGCACTAGCATTGTTCTCTAAAAAGGTGGTATTTTAGCTGGGACTTGAGAGAAACTTGCAAAACCAGGAGGCAGAGATGAGGAAGAGAATCCCAGGCATGGGGGAATCCATGCCCTTAACAGCCCCTTTGCTCCAACAAATCTGGACTTGGTACCTCACCCAGGATAGCCCATACTGATGCCTCTGAATAGGCGATAATCCCCAGTGCCTGGAATGTATTTCCTCTTTGCCTCTGCCTCTTCTTAGCTTTCTTCAGGCCCTCTTCTAGGCACTGGGGATCCCCAAATGAAATTAGTCCCTGCCCTTTGGAGCTGACATTCAAAAGCACTGCTATAAGGTCAGCTGAAGCACCGCCTCCTACATGAAAACTTTTCTTGATCCCGCAGTGGTTGTTAACGTCTCCCCCACCCCAAATCACCTTGTTTACATTCTATGATTTCATATATATTGTGTCTCCATATGTTTACAGTTGATTCTTCCAATACAACAACAGCGAGCTCCGCAGCGGAAGGACTTCTTTTTATCAGCAACGGTGGGATAAAAAAGCACAGTTCCTTGACACATAGTAGGCACTTAATAAATGCTTTTGATTGATTGATAGTAGTTGGACATAGAACTTAAATACTGATGAATTATAGGTTTTGTTGGTAATAAATGCAACGATTACTGTCATTTTTCAAAGAACTTTGTTTAACTGCTTTTGTCCTAACACAAGCCTCAAGATTTTGCATTTGAGTATTGCTTTTAGCCGACCTCCCATCAAATTACTTCAGAAATAACCTCTAAGGGCCCTTTGAGTTTGAAATCTATGAGCCTGTGGACTTCCCAGCCCTGTGTTGTGCACAGATAGTGTTACCTTGGCAACAACTGGGCTAGAGCATCCATTTATAACAAGATGACCATAGGACTCACACAAACCGATACGTTTGAAAAAGGCTTTTCTGATGGCTCCTCTTATTCATCTGTATTTCCTAGGATCTCTACAGGATCAGGAATGTTACCGCTTCTTCTCGGTGCTCCAAAACAGGCTAGGTTCCTATTACACATCCTCAGGCTACACCCAAGCTTTCTCTCACCTGTTGCTTGAAAATCATGGAACAAAAGGGAGTATCATTTGCTCTTTTCATCCTCTCAACCACCTTCTACCACAATCTCCCTCTCTCACGCTTTTCCTGCATGGGAATGACTCGTCTGTCTCTTTGGCACACACCGGCTCCCCTTGGCATGAAGGAATGGCAACTCCAGCGCCTGCAGGCCTCTCGTCCCAGCTGGACCACCAGGTTGGGCAGCAACTGGGCCAGACTTTCTTTGTCCCTGGGCTATTTCTTTTTCTATGATGCTCAGCTCCCCAGACGGTGCCTTGCACATAGTGGGTATTAATATTTGCTGAAAGGAAATGGTTGTTGAAATTTCACACCCTTCCCCCTAACCTCTTCCCTTCCTCGAAATGAAAGCTTCAGCCTGTTGCAAAGAGATAACCCATAATTCGGACAACCCTGCCTCCTTGGCCCTCGGGGTTCCCAGCCACTCCAGCCATCCCACCTCCACGCTCTAGCTCATGCTGACGTCATCCCTGGCCTTCCCACCAGCGCGGGCCCCCTGCCTTGGTCCCGGGGTCTGCTTGTAGAGTCACTTACTGCGCGAGCCGGGGTGATTGTGACGTAATCCTGAAGTTTCTCCCCCCTCCCCAGTCTCAGCCCGGTTCTGGTGCTTAACCTGGTGCTCCTTGTGCTGGCCCTAGGGGAGGGGGGAAAACATTCACACATGCTCTGGGGAAAGGACAGCGATGGTTTCCAGGACAACGGGGACGCTTCGGTAGGGGCGGGGCCGCCTCCTCTACGGGTTCGGGTTACCAGGGGAGTCCCGGCGGGCTTCGCGTCTGCCCAGATGGCCCGGTTCCTCCCTTGTTTCTCTTCCCTATCTCCCTCCCCCCAGCCCCGCAGGTCCCTCAGGGGTCGCTCCCAGTGCACCGCCCAGGGCGTAGAGGCCACGGCTATAGTAAGGCTTCAGAGTCCATCCATATAAGCGCAGGTGCTTTGGGACAAAGATAGGTTAGATTAGATAGGTTACTGGAGTCACCTTTTAATTTTTTTTTTTTTTGGAGAGGGGGTGGTGGGTCCGGACAGAGAACTCCCCGTGTGTAAACTTCCTCCATTGATATAGCTGGCTATCTAATCTGTAATTTAGTACTTCAGAGCTGTCAGGGGAAGGAGACAATGTATGACTACCCAGCACACAGGCGGCCCCGTGTAAAACGAGCCCCCCCCTTCAATCCATTACGCCATGTTGTCTTATGTATTTCAATATTGAGTAATAACAAACTTTTAGGGCAATCTGTAGCTTTGGGGGACATTTCCTCAACAGTTTTACTTTGATTCTTAAAAGTTTCACTCTGAATTAACAGCGGTCCAATTAAGGTGTGGAACCCCTTACATGCACACATTAATGATTAGCCGCCCCGCCCCCCCCCCCATTAATTTATCCAAGGAAATTTCTTAATTTTTTGTATGGTTCCCTGTTATTAATTGGACTTGCACTTTAGGAAGATCAATTTGACATCTGAGTGGAAGATGGACCAAAGATAGGAGAGAATTGAGAAAGCCACTCATCAACAAGCTATTGCAATATCCGGTGCAAGAGATAATAAGGGCTTGCCCACACCAGGGCAGTGTCAAAGGAGAGAAGGGGGCAAAGAGGCATTATTAAAAGTAGAAATAGCAGGGCTTGACAAGTGATTAGAGAGGGGAAAGTGAGAGAAAGAGAGAGAGAGAAAGAGACAGAGAGAGAGACAAAGAGACAGAGACAGGGGAGAGAGACAGAGACAGAGAGAGAGAGAGAGACAGAGAGAGAGAGAGAGAGA
>NW_027187046.1:118835-165178 GCF_028583685.1 Petaurus breviceps papuanus | reverse complement strand
AGAGAGAGAGGGAGAGAGAGAGAGACAGAGAGACAGAGACAGAGAGACAGAGAGAGAGACAGAGACAGAGAGAGACAGAGAGAGAGAGACAGAGAGAGACAGAGAGAGAGAGAGAGACAGAGAGAGACAGAGACAGAGAGACAGAGAGACAGAGAGAGACAGAGAGACAGGGGAGAGAGACAGAGAGAGAGAGACAGAGAGAGAGACAGAGAAAGAGACAGGGACAGAGAGAGAGGAGTCAAGGCTGATACCTAGATTTTAAGCCTGGTACCCTTGACAATAATACAGAAGTTTGGGAAGAAAGAAGGGCTTGCAGGGAAGACAAGAGATTGCATTTTGGACTTGTTGATTTTAAGATGTCAATAGAATATCCAGTTTTTTGAGATGTTTAATAGACAGTTGGAGATTATGACTGCAAATTGGGGAAAAAAGAGCTGGACAAATAGATGAGAATCATCTGCAGAGATATGATATTTCAATGTTAGAATTTCTATGAAAAGATTTGTGCCTGCTTTGAAACATCTATTCTCAATATATCTAGCAGTATTTGTATTTAGTATGTCAAGGTAATGGATTGTACTTATGTTTGCTTTTATATTATTAAAAATCTTTTTGGATTTGCTAAAGTGATGCTAATTATTACATAGATCTTTTTTTTTTTTAAACATCAGATGTTATGTTCCTATATCAGGAATTGGAGTGTGAGACCTTTATATACTTCCCTTGAAGTGTCCAGAGCTCCACTGGAAACTTCTGGAGACTCAATCTACAGACATTTATTAAGCTCTAAGTATGTGCCAGGCACTGTGCTAAGAACAAAAGATACAAAGAATGGCAAAGACATGATCCTGGCCCTCAAGGATTTCACATTCTAACAGGGGAGAAAACATGCAAACCGCTGCATGCATATGGCATATATGGGGAAATATTCATCTCACACTGAAAATCTTGCACTCTGAGATGAAGAAACAATCTCCTTATGGCCAACTGAGAAGGAAAAGCCATTGGCTCAATGGATCTTTCAAAGGGAGTGGCTTACCCCCTATTCTGCCCCTAAGTAGATGATTTCAGAACTATCTCATGTTCTTCCTGGACAAATGGGGGAGAGGGGATGATGAACTCCTCCCATCCCAGCATCATGGTAGCTGCTAACACATGGCAACAAAAGCCCATTTCTTACCTGGATAAACTTGAGCCTGGATCTCAGAACCTTATCTGCCCCCCTCTGCTTTGTGATTACTTGCTTGATTCTAGGTGACCTAGTAGTGATCTCGGGATGGATGTTTCCAGGCTTGGAGGCAGTCCTGTGAGTCTGAAAGGTTGGGCCATTCTGGTCTTCAGTTGGTACTGGCTGCACTGCAGGAAGTGTTGCATCTACATCCATTTCAGTGCTTCTGAGACATAACCATCATCTGGAAGATGAACCCAACCTTTGGCCTGGGTTGCTAGAAGACATGGACCTGGAGGGGATTATTTAGGATAGTGCAGAGCCAAGGTGAAATGTAAAAGAACTATGCAGCAGTATCACAAATTTAATCAAATCTTGATGTTCTAAGTTTCAACTTCCTCGGAGCATAATCATAGTAATGCTATTACTGTTTAAATTTTTCAGTCAATGTATGTTTGTGGGTCATGTTTTTAAATTTTTTCCTTCTGTAGAGGAAATAAATAGCTGTCCCATACCTGACCTACAATGTACATTGAACATTCTGTTGTCTCTTCCAACCTTGGGAAGACTCTATAGACATACTCTTAAAACCTAAGCATTGTTATTATTCTTTGTTTGTTTTTTTCCCCCGGCCTCCTGGGTGGATTGTCAAGTGCCAAAGAGTTAGAGAAAAAGACAATGAAGCTTCTTTTAGGTAATCTGGCTCTCTTACAACTGAACCTGGTCAGCCTATGTGCATCCAGAGTTGAGGGGACATCTAGTTTAAAGGGAAAAGATAAGAATATTCTAGAGGACTGTAATGATTGTTCTGCATTGTAAAGCCTCAGAAAATAGTGAGTGCTCCAAGACTTTGTATGATAGAATTACTGACTCACCATCAGCAATCTCAGGCTTTGCAGTCCTTGAGAGGTTGCCAAATTTCGATCAATGATACATTTACAAGATGTATATTGTTGGTTATGGCCTGTAGCCATGCAAATGAATAAATATGGAGGTCTCTGGCACCATGTTCTTAACCAGATGAACTAATTTTACACATGATTTAAATTTTCATGAAGATAAATATCATTTCCTTGATTTGCATCTCTTAGCACTTAGGCAGTATACCTGCTTTTACTCTTTAATTTTCCTGTAATCTCAAAATTGACCTACAGGGAGCAATTAATTTTCCCAACTAGGTTATGAACTACTTGAGGGTGGAACTTATTCACCTTCTGTATTACCCACAGGGCCTACACTATAGAATGATGTAATTAATGCTTGGTGAAGGCAAGATTTTAAAATGTTGAATAAATTATTAATATTTTTAAAGTCTAGATTAACTACTGACTAGTCTGGTCAATAGCATAACAATAAAACTTATTTTATTTCTGCCTAATTGAAAATTTTTTCTAAGGCTATTTATGCTATATCCACATAAAATATAGCAATTACTTTTGATACTATTTTTTTTTTCTATGTAGCTCAGAGGCTAACGGCAAATCAGTTATCAATTTACCACAAGACTGGGCAACCAAGCTATAGAAAAAGAGATCAGTAAAGTCAAACCAGCAAGCAGTGTCTTGCACATAGGAGCTCAATAATGATGCTTAATTGAAATGAATTTATTTTGTCCAAAATGAAAAAAAAATAGGAATGGAAAACCAATTTTTTTTTTAAAACAACCATACTGTCAATTCTCTTCCATAAAGCAAAAATGGAAATACTGTATTAGCACAGAAGTGTGTTGAGACAGAGAAAAAACTAGGTATACAAAATGCAGGAAATGAGCACAGTAGTCAAGTGTTTGGTAAACTGAAAGACATCAGCTACTGAGGTAAGAACTATTTGAAAAATGGGAATAGTTGTGAAAATTGGAAAGTAGTGTGGCAGAAATTAGGTTCAGACAAAAATCTTACAGTGTATACCTGAAAGCTCCAAATGGAGCTCTGAATACACATAAGGGTGACATCATAAATAAATTAGAGGAGCAAGGAAGAAATTACCTTTCAAAAAAGAGACAGAAAGGATCACAGAAGATAATGGACCATTTTGAATATAAAAAATCACAAAGTTTTTGTTCAAACAAAACCAAAGCAGCTAAAAATAAGAAACTGATTTCAAATCTATAAGAATAAGACCTGTTCTCCAATTTATATGAATAAGTAGTTTTCCAAGGAAGAGATCTAAGCTATCAATAGCCATTAGGAGGGGGGTGGAGGGGGATGCTCTAAATCACTAATAATTAAATGCAAATGAAAGTAACTCTGCTATTACTTCACATATATCAGATTTGCAAAGCTGATGAACAATGAAAATGACAAATTTTGGAGGGAATGTGGAAAAATATGAACATTAATAAACTGTGCATTTGTAAACTGGTTCTGGAAAGCAATTTGGAATTTTGCCCCTAAAATTCATACCCTTTGATCCATCTATTCCACTTGATTCCAAAGAGATCAGAGAAAGAAGAAAAGCACCACAGGCACAAAAATATTGGCAGTACCTCCTTTTGTGGTGGCAAAGAACTGAGAACTATGGGAATGCTCATTAATTGGGAAATGGCTGCACAAATTATGGCATACTAATATGATAGAATAGTATTGGTGGTACAGTGGATAGAACACTGGGCTTGGGATCATGAAGACTTATTTTCATGAGTTCAAATCTGGCCTCAGACCTTTCTGAGCTTTGTGACCTTAAGTCACTTAATCCTGTTTGCCCTTGTTTCCGCATCTGTAAAAAGAGCTGGAGAAGGAAATGGCAAACCAGTATCTCTCCCAAGAAAACCCCAAATGGGGTCTGAAGCGTCAGACATAACTGAAAAACAAGTCAACAACAAAGACAAAACATTGAAAGACTCAAGAACTGACTGACAAAGAAGTGTGCCTCCCATCTCCTGACAGAGAAGTGATGGACCCAGGGTGCTGAAAAGACATTTTTCAAATGTGGCCAATGTGGGAATTTGTTTTGCTTTACTATACATATTTGTTAAAAGAGCTTTGTTTTTCTTTTCTGGTTTCAATGAGGGAGGGGAGGAAGTGGGAGCAAGCCAAAATATTTTTGTTCATTGAAAAGATTAAAGAAATTTTTTTTGGAGGGGGGGAGAGAGAGGAAGCATGGTGCATAGGGCTCTCATCTTTCTGACTGCTCTGTTTCATTTGTTGACTTAATAGCTCCTTAACTGTGGGTATATTGCAAGCCTATCCTAGGCCTTTTTCTCTCTTAGTGATCTTGTAAGCTCCCAAGGCTTCAATTTTCATTTCTATGTAGTTCAACTCTTCAGCACCCTTTGCTCTTGAATCTTTTCCTGCATTGTCAATGTCTTGCGAACCCCAACCTTGGACTATTCTTACCATTCTCCTTCAACTCCCCTCCTGCTGAACCAGGCTGAAGGAAGTCAACCATGTTGACTGGTTCCATTTGGATAAATCTTATTTAACATCAACTGGGTCCTCATTCCAATAAGGCAGTCCTTTTACCTTTCCTTAATTTATTCTCTCACCCAGTCATTAGAGCAGATGTTTTCTTCTCTCAATATGCCTAAAGCACCCCTTTAGCTTAGAACCTAGGCTCACACTTAATTTTGAGAAGAGACAATTTGCTTTTTTCCCTTTTCCCTCACCTCACAACTGCCTGACTCCATCCTTTATTTCCTCTTTTATTCCAATCTGATGGTGCTGAAGTGGCTTTTCTCCTCACCAAGGAACCCTTCCATGTATCCTCAGTCCTGTCCTCTTGAATGTTCTTTAGCACATTGTCTCCACTGACCTTTCCTCCCTCCAATCTTCAATCTCTCCCTACCTACTGGTATCTTCCCTGTTGCCTATAAAAAACCCCATCTTCACTACCCTTGAAAAACCCTCATTAAATCCTATATAATACTTCAAGGTTTGCAAAGCCTTTTGCATGTCACCTTACTTTGTTCTCACAACAACCCGGTTGCATAAGTGACACTATTATTCCCATTTACACGAAACATAGGAACCTGAGGCTGAAGTTTATTGACTTTCCCATGGTTATACAGTTACTAAGTGTCTGAGGGAGGATTTGAACTCAGTTCTTCCTAAGTCCAAGTTCGGCAATCCATATACCAGCTAGAGCTATCCTCATATCTCTTTTCCCTTTCTCAGCCAAACATGAAAAAGCTCTAGACTTGTCTTTACTTTCTTTCCTTTTGCTCTTTTAAACCCTCTGAAATTTCATTTCCAGCCTAAGCACTCAATTTAAACTTCTCTCTTCAAAGTTACTTTTGTAAAATAAACTTTTATTGATAGCTTTTGTTTCTTAAATCCTCATTATTATGTCCCTCTCCATCACAGGAGCCATCCTATAGAACAAATAATATATTTTTGGAGAGGAAAACCCCTTAGTGTTATTGGAGAAGTCTGAAAAACATGTGCAATGTGTAACACCTGGACATCTCCCACAGCCATGAAAGGGTGGGTTGTAGTGTCCTCTCATATCTCTTCATTTTTGAATCCTCTTGGTATAATTTTGTTACATTTACTTTTGATTTGAGGGGGTGGAGTGCTGTTCTTGCCATGGTTTCCATGTTCTTTCCATTGTTGTGTTGTATATGTTGCTTTTTTGGTTCTGCTTACTTCAAGCTGCCTCAGTTCATGTAGATCTTTTCATGTTCCTCTGTATCACAATTTCTTACAGCACAGTATTCCATTGCATTCATTTTATTCCATGTTCGAATGTTCTGTGATTTGTTTAGCTGTCCTCCAATTGGTAAGCATCTGCTTTGTTCCCAAATCTCACCTATCACAAAAAGTACTGCGATAAATATTTTGGACAAATGGTCTCTTAATTGCCAAGTCTAGTGGTCATTTCTCAATCATCCTTCTTTTGACATTTTACAATGTTGCTATCAAACCCTCACCTCCAAGATGCTTTCTCCTCAGGCTTTTATGCCTGCTTCCTTGGGTCTTCTAACACTTTTTCAGTCTCCTTTGCTGGATCATCATTCACGTGATGCTTCACAATGGTGATTCTACCAAAAGGCTCTGACCTGGAATCTTTTTGTTTGTCTTCTCTTGGTGACGTCAACTTCCTTGGGTTCAATGATTTCTATGCAGATGCCTCCAGATGGATATATTCAACTTGAATCTCTCTTGAGCTTCAGTCCTGACACTTCCAACTGGATATCATCTGTAGTGACCTCAAGATCAATACATCTAAGAACTCATTACCTTTCCCCTCAACCCCCTCCTCATGCAATCGTCCCCATTTACTGTTGAGGGCACTACTATCTTTGCTGTCACCCAGTTGGTTGATCTTACCATGTTTCCCCATAATAAGACACTGTCTTATTATTTTTTTTGGACAGAAAAACACCAGAGGGCTTATTTTCAGGGGAGGGCTTATTTTAATGAACATTGACAGCAATTTTAATAAACAGGTAAATGTGAACAAAAAAATGTACCTTTATTCAATAATGAATTCAATAAAGAACAGGATGACACACTCACTGCTGCAGCTCTGATTGGATGCAGCTCAGAGCGCGGCATGCGTTTCACGGGGGGCAGGGGGGTGGACGAGGGGACGGTGCATACAGAGGGTACCGTAATGTGACGTGTAGCGCAGGGGATCACCTTCACTACAGTAGCAATCTCAATAGGGCTTATTTTCGGGGGAGGGCTTATTTTAGAGGAATCTTACACAGTAAGGGGAGGGCTTATTTTCAGGATAGGTCTTATTATCGGGGAAACACGGTAGCATTACTCTTGAATTCTCATGTTCCCCAGCAGCTAGGGAGCACAACAGAACACTACACCTGGAGCCAGGAAGAGCAGAGTTCAAATCCACCCTCAGACACTTAATTAGCCATATGACTCATCCTGTTTGCTTCAGTTTTCATAAATGTAAAATGAGGATAACAGTACCTACTTTCCAGGGTTGTGGTGAGATCAAATGATAATAACCGGAAAGGGCTCAGAACAGTGTCTAGCACATAGTCTGATAGCTATCATTATTATTAATTACCTAATCAGTTGCCAAATCTTAATTCTATCTCTACAGCTCTCACATGGATCACCTCTACACTCACATGATATCAGGCCCGAATCACTTCTTGACTGGACAATTATGATGCCCTAACCGATACTATTTGTTGTCTCGTACTCCAACTTCCCCTGACCTCTGCCAGATAGCTGCCATAGCGATTTTTCAAAAGTGCAGAAATCAATGTAACCTCTCCTACTCAAAAAATGGCCTATTACCTTTAAAATCAAATAGAAATTGATATTTTGAATTTAAAGCTCTTTACAACTTGGCCCCAATCTACTTTTCCAACTTTTCGTTACTTCTCTCTTCTTGCTAAGTTTTTGTGACATTGCTTCCTCCTGGTTTTCCTCCTATATGACCACTCCTCTGTCTCCCTTGATGGATCTTCATCCATGGCCTGTTAACTGTTGGGTGGGTGCCCCCACCCACAGCTCTGTCCTGGTCCCTTTTCTCCTATGTAATTTCACTTCATGATCATATCAGTGCCAGTGGTATCCATGAACATCTCTATGCAGATGACTATCAGATCTACTGGTCCAGCCCTAACAGCTCATGTGACTTTCTACAGGAAGACTTTTCTGGCCCTAAGATAGTCCCTTTCCCTGTCTTATTTATTTTGTATATATATCTATGTCTACATGTTTCTTCCCTTGAAAAAAACATAAGATTCCCCAGCACATCAAGTCTCACTTTTCTCTACACCCCCAGAGCCTAGGTTCGTGGCCGGGGCACTGCAGATACTTAATAAGCACTTAATTTCTTTCCCTCCCCCTCCCCTATCATTTGAGAAAGGAACCAAACCAAACCAAACCTCAAAGCCTTGGCTTTAATGCTGCCTTTTCTTGGTTCTTCTGTTTGTGTGTGTGTGACTGTTCTTTTCAGGCTCCTTCTCTCCACACTCTTGGTCACCTGGTCAGCTTTCACAAGGGTTTAATTATCATTTCTATGCTGCTGACTACAATATCAGCTAGCCCTACTTTCTCTGCTGAGCTCCAGGTCTGTATTGCCACATTTCAAACTAGATTTCCTATAAACATCTCAAATTTAACATATCCAAAATAGAACACATTATCTTTCCCCTAATCCTCCCCTCTTCCAAACTCTCCTATTTCTATCACGGGCACCATATTCTTTACAGACACTGAAGTTCACCACCTGATTTAATCCCAGGCCCCTCAGTCATCTCCCATATGTTACTCATCTGGTTTCTCCATCTCTCACAGATCGTCTTTCTACTCACATGGCCACCACCATAGTTTAAGCCCCTATCCCCTTACCTGAGCTTTTGCAACAGCCTCCTGATAGCCTTGCCCTCAGCTCTCTCCTTAACTCAATACACTCTCCACACAGTTGCCAAAATGGTTTTCCTAAAGCTCAGCCTTGACCACATGCGTCACTTCTCTACTTAAACTCATGGCTTCTTATTCCTTTAAAGATCAAATATAAACTTTGGTTTTCAAAGTCCATCACAAACTGGCCCTTTTCCAGTCTCACTGTACATTACTCCTCTTTCATGCAGTCTCTGCTCCACCCAAATCAGTTGTCTTAATTGTCATCCTGCTACATGACATTCCATCTCCTGTTTATAGTGGCCAAATTCCTACTTTTCTTCAAAACTTAGTTCAAGTACCATCTCTTACATGTAACCTTTCCTGATCTCTCCATCTGTCAGTGCCTCCCCCAGATCACCCTGTATCTTCTATAGAAGATACCCTGTACCTTCCATATACCTCTATATTTATCTGTTGTCTCCTTGTCATTAGACTATAAGCTCCTTGGGAACAGGATGGGTTCACTCTTGTTTTTAATCATTTCAATGCCTAGAATTGTGGCTAACACAGAGCAGGCATTTAACGAACATTTGTTGATGGTGTTTTATAAAAATTAATGCTGATGACAAGTTACTATACAACAGCATGTTAAAAAATGTTTTTATTTTACAATATGTACAATAAGGAACATATTCAAAAGCATTACCAATCACATTAATGAAGACCATAAATCACAATTTAGTTGATCTTAGTGTATGTACTCACATTAAAATATAAAGAACATATACAAAAAAAGAGCCAAAGTGTGCATTTTACTAAAACTTGGTATATACATATTCCATTGGAAAATAGCAATCAAAGATAACTTTGACCAAAACTAAATTCCTGTGATGTGTAGTAACCATTATTTGTCTGTATGAGGTAGTAACTAAATTATTTTGGCCATGTGTTAACACTAAATCAAAACAAATATGAAAATGATCATAAGGCCAAAAGAAGTAAAAATACGACAGGAAATTTGAACCACTTTACTCTATGGAATGTTATAGTTCTTCAGTGTGATTATATGAAATGTTTAGTGTGGACTCTTTTCAATGCTAATTTTATCACTGTGTATACTATAATTCAAACAATGATTGCAGTGTTATATCATGGTACCGCTATTCTGTGATTCAAACCCATTTCAAAAGGTACTGTTTTTTAAGTAGAGAAGCAATCAAAGAATTTTGCTTAAGTATAAAAAAGACCAGTTACTACAACAGGTGGTTAATTGGTTTGTTTTACAAAGAAAACAACCAAATACATTTTTAAAAGGTATTTCGAAGCCCAATGCATATTGACAATGTCACAGCTTACTTTTGTGACTCAATACATCACATATCAATACTTTGTGCAAATATAAACACCAGTGTACTTGCATTAAAATAAAAAACAAGATTATAAAATGATTTCAGCCTCGGTTACAATTTTAAAAGTTACAAGATTTATAGTTGTATTACTAAATTACATAATAAAAATACAATAGTGTTGTTAGATGTGTTCATTGCCAGCATCCTATTCTATAATATAACCACACCCAAGGAGGAGTTCTTAAAATAGTACCCCCAATTGCATTTTTGCATCAACCTTTACATCTGTACAGATAAGACACTTGTACATCATAAAAGGACCATTATCTACATCAATTCTTAGTGTATGTCATCAGTACTATCAAGTTTCACTGAAAAATACTGCCTCTATGTACAAAGATTACATAATAGTGAATGAAGCACTGGTGTGGTACATATGCTAAACACATCCATACCACACAATCAACATTTCTCCTCCTCTGTCTCATACCACAATAAATTACAAAGTCACTGAAGCTAGGTGACTGTAGCTTGTGTATAGCTTCAAGCATCCATTAACGTTGCAGCAGTAGTGTTCTCTTTCTATGATAGGTAAGTGTCATGCACAACATTTCTCAGTAACTGTTTTCATGACCCGCCAGGATGTATAAATTGCTATTGGCTGTAGGATTATCAGTTGGCCTACTTTCCAAAACCACGACCCTATAAAGTAATGAAAACAAAACAGAAAGTTATTTTTGAAAGTTAATGTTAGTGAGAAGGCTCTTTTTTTTTTTTAAACTACATAACTATCATTTGCTGACTGTGAGCAGATTACTCTGACACCACTTACTAAAGAAACAGTTCCTTTTCTAAGAACCAACCTGGTAGTTTTACTCTTAGTGAGTGACATTTTCGTGTGTGTGTGTGTGTGTGTGTGTGTGTGTGTGTGTGTGTGTGTGTGTGTGTGTGTGTGTGTGTGTGTTGTGGGTAAATATTTTGTATAGATTGCCCACTGCCCACTGAAGACTGTTACCTTTATATAATTCAGAAGAACATGAACATTTCCATCTTGTTTCCTAAGAGCTAATTATTAACTTTTAGAGTGTGAGAGATACACAAAGCTTAGCAAGGTCTTGATTAGCATTATCATTTAAAGATTTTTATTTCAGAGGGAAAGAAAACATAGCACACATTAATTTTTCATACCTGTCAGATCCAAGAAGCCTGAAAATCCTTGTACTATCAGAAATTTCTTGCGTTATCTGTACAATTAAAACAGAGAATTTTTTTTAAATTAAAGTTACAAAATTCAAAGTAATTGTTTCATTTATAACAAACATATTATTCTGAAGGATTAGCAGTGTCCCTGGTTGACTGTCAGATTTACTAAATCAGCATAGGTTAGTGTTAGGCTGGGAATAGGTTATATCTGTTATTATTACTTTTAAGATTAACAAAGAGCTTATGTTACAACTCTGTGAATTGAGTATATTCTTCTCATTTTACAGATGAGTAAGCTGCACCTGTTGAATGATTACTGAACTGAACTCATCCTGGTCAACACAGTCTTAAGACTCAGAATCTGATATTAGGTCTTAGCCCAGGTGGTAACTTCCTCATAGGTACAAAAAGTTCCTTTTGCTCATTAATTAAGAGCTTGTCCTGGCACTGAAACCCTAAATGTCTTCTGTCCTCATCTCAGTCTCTGAGAATGCCCTGCTTCCTTCATTCAAAGCAAATGGTGCCACTGTGTACAAATCACTCCAGATGTGTCTAGCAAGAATCTCCTGTTAGAAATCACTTTCCATATACTTTATGCATATTTGTATCCTCTCTCCCCAGTGCAATGTAAATTTCCTGAAGGTAAGGACTACTTCACTTGCTGTCTTTATATCTCTAGAGCTTGATAAAGTGTTATGAACATTAAGATCTTAATAACATTTGCTTAATTGACTATCTCTTTTTTTTACCTTTGCAAATAAAATCATATATGCTTCCTTAAATACATGAAATGTTTATTAAATCAGCATGTCAACTGTTAACTTTCACAAATTAGGCTTCTCCTCCCCAAAACAATTAGACAGGATTATTTTAAATTTGATAACCTTTTATGACAGTCTTTTTTTTAAAATTCTTTAATTTATTAATTTGTTTGTTTCCTTTTAATTTACAGGATTCAATTCCACAATTCCTTGAATTTCACATTTTGTCCCCCTCCCTCCCCCCCCCCCCATGGCGTCTTATAATCAAGTATAGGATCTGTAGATACTTTCACATTATACAATGGTCAGGTTATAAGGATGGATTGTACCAGCTGGGATGAAAAATGGTATAGAGGACATAAAATCAAATAAGAGAACAAAAAAGATCAGGTATTTTGCTTTCACCTGGATATAAATTTAGTTCTTTCTAGTTCTTTCTCTGGATGCACATTTTTCTCTCCATCATGCATCTTTTGGGATTGACTTATATCCCTGCATTGTTGAGAAGAGTCCAGTCTATCAAAGTTGGTCATCACACATACGTTGTGTCCGTAATTGTGTACAAATTCCTCCTGGTTCTACTCTTCTCACTCAGCATCAGTTCTTTTAAGCTTCTCCAGGTAAATATGAAGACTGCCTGCTCCCCGTTTCTTATAGCGCAATAATATTCCATAACATGCATATACCACAACTTGTTCAGCCATTCCCCAATTGATGGACACCCCCTTAATTTCCAATTCTTTGCCACAACAAAAAGAGCTGCTATAAACATTTTTGTACATATGGGTCTTTCTCCCATTTCTATGATCTCTTTGGGATATAACCCTAGGAGTGGTATTGCTGGATCAAAGGGTATGAAAGTATTTATAGCCCTTTGGGCATAGTTCCAGATTGCTCTCCAGAAAGGCTGGATCAGTTCACAGCTCCACCAACAATGCATTAGTGTTCCAGTTTGCCCACATCCTCTCCAGCATTTGTCATTTTCCTGTTTTGTCATTTTAGCCAATCTGACTGGTGAGATGTGGTACCTCAGAGTTGTTTTGATTTGCATTTCTCTAATCAATAGTGAATTAGAGCATTTCTTCATGTGCTTATAGATAGCTTTAATTTCTTTCTCTGAAAACTGCCTGTTCATATCCTTTGACCATTTATCAATTGGGGAACTTTTACGACAGTCTTATGTTTATCGCCCCAAACTGAAACATTACTTACCTCATTTGATCTAAAACTTCTTCCTTGCATTCCATGTTTCCAGAAAGCTAGCACACTGTCTTGTAGGCAAACTAGCAGGCAAGAACAGCTCAATTATTGTCAATTGTACAAAAGTTCAACTGATAAGCATATTTCTATCTCCTTTCCTGTCTTTATTTGTAGTACTTTAATCTGTATACTAACTGTATAACTGTTTGGGTAATAAGAGGGAAAAAAATCACTTACATATGTAAAAAAAAGACTATATACCCTTAAATCTCTTTCTCATAGTTATTTATGGGGAAGGAAGCTCAGAGAATAGCAGAGTATGCAAAGAATGAAATTCACATGCAGCTTCTAAAAGTTACCTTTGGTTTTTTTGATATAGGATAACTGAAGGAAAGCATGTGTAAATACAAATTAATTTTCAGTACTTCTCAGTATTAGCCAACATATGAGGTTTTTGTCCTTTAACTCTCTTTTTTATTTTTTTTTTAACTGCCTCTTAATAGTAAAAAGACCTATGGAAGTTTCTAGAAACAAAATGATGAAAAAAATCAGCAGTGACAAAAAATCTGAAACAAGTTTGTTGGATGCAGCAAGTATAATGCATTTTGTCATTAAAGCTTTGCTCCATTTAAAATCTAAGCAGGATAAAAACGAGAGATGGTACTTTGAAAAGACACATTTATATATTAAACATGAATTTTGGAAGGGGACTTCTAATCAGATGAGTTGAATCAGGTGATTAGGTTCATTCCAATGTGAGATTCTCTGATTCGCTAATAAATCTAACAAGCTATAGTTCCATCCAAGAAAACAAAATAGAGTATTTCTATTTTAGGGGAGAATTTTCATAGGATAACCATCAGAATTGTAAGTTCATTATTTGTAATTCTTTTTGAATAGTGGAAGACACAGTTGTTAAAAATTGTAGTTTATTAGAAGATAAGATGATGTATGCTACCATCAAAGGCTCATACAAGAAAGAATATAATCACTTGCTACAACCTATGACACAGATATCTATGTATATGAGCAATGGGAAGTCAGAAGGGGGAGTACCAACACAGAAAGATTATCATTTAAGATAAAGAGATTTAAGAATGGGAAGTCTCTTCTCAGTTGGTGTGATAGTAATGGAATATAAAGATTCCCCTGTATTGGCTTGGTTTTCAAACTGATTGTGTTAAAAACCCAGAGCTTGTTAATCCCACCTGTGGGATGGACTTGTTGATGTAAAAAGAGAGTCCTGAACTGGGAGGAGCTGGTGACATAGATTTGGAGAGACAAGAAAGAGGCAGAAGAACTTTTTGGAAGCAGCACCTCGTGGAGGCAGAGAGAGACTGAGAGGATTGCTGAGGGCCACTTTGAATTGCCCTGGACTTTTGAGACCTGCCCCCTGAGCTGCCAAGGACTGAGGAGACATGGCTGTTTTGCTGGTACTTTGTCTGTCTGTTTTGATGTTGTTTTGCCAGATTTGTCCACTGGTGAAAGACAGTGCTGCTGAAGAAGTCCTGGAACCTGGCTGTTGGCTAAGAGCTCCTGAGACTGTCCTGCAGACAGAGAGTGAATACTGTCCACTGGTGAAGGATGGTGCTGTTGTTGCAGGGGTCTGGGAACCTTTCTGTTGGTTCAGAGCTACTGAGACTGTCCTGCAGACAGAGAGTGAATACTGTCCACTGGTGAAGGACAGTGCTGTTGTTGCAGGGTTCTAGGAACCTTTCTGTTGGTTCAGAAGCCCTGAAGAAGGATTTTCTTGTTGTATGTTTACAGAAATCCTGGGAGAGGATTTTGCTAATGTTTTCAGGGGTTCTAGGACTGTTCTGCAGAGAGAGGATGAATTAATGAAGAGACTGGCAATGTATCTTGTTGCCTTGCTAAGCCTTGTCTCCCCAGGAACTAAGATTGCTGAGAACTTGCCTCTTGTCAAGATGAAGAAAAGACCTCCATTTGGGTATTAACTGCTATGCTTAAACTTGTTGTAACTCTGGGGTAGATTCAATTGTGATCCAGGGGTGGGGATTTGACCTTTTTGTGTTCTATGGTTGAACAAATGAATGTACTTTACTTATGTTTGGAAACTAATCTCCATTTGAGAAGAGGGGTTTTGTGATGGTACAGCCTAGCGGTGGAGTAGTATTTAGAACAGGGACTTTGTAATTGATTGAATGAATGTAAGGTCCTGGGGTGGGGTAGTACTTGGAGATTATTTAATCACACTTATAGTAAATGCTTTATTTTGAATGATGTCATATTTTGATCTTCTCTGTTCTTGATTTGTCACTGAATAAAATGGAGAGCACCTATGCTGGTATTTTGAACCTTGGGAAGTTGCCTTTCCTTGGCATTACATTACATTACAGTTGGTCTGTGTGAAAGGGAAGAATGATGGTTGCCCCTGGGCCAACTCAGTTTTAAAGAATTTGTTTTTGATGTAGCATGGTCATCTGTTGCACTGTAATACAAAACTTTAAAGGATTAGGGAACACTGTAAAGTAAGGTAAGGCTAGACTACAGGGAACACTGGACATTTAAATGAAGAATTTGAACTTTTTCTAAGATGATGGGGAGAATTCTGGTTCTTCACTGTTCATATAACATCAAGAGGAAAACCCAATGTATACATAGTACTAATATACTTATTCAGAATAAGTTTTCAATAACTTCAACATCTTTTTTTTTTTAAAGCAATTAGGGTTAAGTAACTTGTTCAAAGTTACACAGCCAGTTATTTCTGGGTGTGGTGCTAAGCATCAGAGCCCGGATTTGATCCCAGGTCATCCTGACTTTGGGGCCAGTGCTCTTACTTGCTGTGCCACCTGGCCACCCCTAAGCAATTGGGGTTAAGTAACTTGCTCAAGGTTACATGGCCAGGTGTTTCTGGGTGGGTGCTAAGTGTCTGAGACCGGATTTGATCCCAGGTCATCCCAACTCTGGGGTTGGTGCTCTTACTTGCTGTGCTACCTGGCTGCCTCTCAAATCAACATCTTGTGTTTAAATAACAAAGGTTGTCAAAATATTATACTAAAGACATAGACATCTTTAATAATTCAAGTATGCTTCTGTGTGTGTGCATGTGTTTGTATCATCCATGTAACTGAGTTTTTAAACTGTAGACTTCTGTGAGAAGACAAAATTTGTAAAACAACCAGTTAGAATCAATGTATAGATGTTATATTCTCCAAAGTGTTAGGCACATAGAATGCACTAAATATGTGATGATTAAATTAAAATCACAAATTAATTGAATCTTCCCTGTGCTCATTCTGAGGGTGTCTTTCATAAGGTTGTTAACACAAGTAGGTTTTTTTAAACCCACCAAAAACAAAGAAAAACTAAAACCATTAATTTTGAGAACAAGAATTAAAGGTAGCTTTGCTTTACAACTTTGCTAACAATCTGAAATAAATTAAACCATTATGCTGAAATCAGAAGTACTATAATTTGCTGATTATTGAAACATATACACTTAATTCAGAGCTTTCAGCTGTGATACATTCACATTTATATTTTATAGAGCTATGGTAATGGGCACAAATGCAGCCCTATAGATATTAATTATGTTTTTACTAGCTAAACAGACTCAGATTCTCAAGCTGAAAGGTACCTTAGAAGTCATCTTGTCCAGAGACTTCAAACTCTGGGCAGCATATGGCTCACAACAGAGTGCTGCCCAAAGCAGATTAAAATGTAATTGGGAAATATTTAACAAAGTAAATAAAAATATAATAAAAAATTACATTAAGAAACTGAAATCAATATGTGGCCCAAAGGGATCATTATGTATGGATTAGTGACCTACTACTAATCTAGTCTAAACCTTCAGTCCATGGTCACACACAGTGAGAAACAGAGTTGAGACGACACCAAACTGATTCTAAGGCTAGTTTTCTTTCTTCAAAGACAAAATTATCTCCACCTTTTGTTTTTACCATCTTTCCAGCATTTTATTTTAAAATATTCTCTTCCCCCAAGAGTCATCCCTTGTAACAAAGAAGTTCAGCAAAACTATGCAATGTCCCATTCTCATGATCCCCTACTTCTGTAAAGAAGGGAGATGAACACTGTCCTTCAGAGATAAACCTGATCATTATAATCACCCAGACTGTAGCTTCATTTCTGCTGTGCTCTCATTTACACTGCTGTGTTCGGATTAGTTATCATCTACTACCTGAGGACTTTCCTGATCCTCTGCTTGGAGGGACAACTCTCACATACTACATTCCTGCAGCACATGGTAAACTACTTGAAGCAAGAGCTACTTGGTTTTAAAATCTGTATCCTCAGCAACTAACATGCTGTTTGCACACAGTATGTACTTAATAAATAAATGCTTGTTAAATGAATAAAAATAGGAAATTGTAACCTAATATAGAATCAAGTAGGAATCATATGGTGTAGACCAGTGATTCTCAATCTTTTTATTATAAGGATTCCCTTTTTTAAGGTAAAAAAATTTGTAGACTTCCATGCTATTAAGTGTCCATCAAGTGAGAAAATCCATGCTGACAAAGCCTGATGTACGTATGTGGCTCCAAGGGTCTACAGTTCATAAGCTACTGACTTAGAGTCCATGCTACAGGATGATGTAGACCAGTGGTATCAAACTCAAATAGAAATGGATCCCTGCGGGGTCATACATATTGACTAAGAAAACCTTAAATTACCATTATTTCTGTTCCACTGTATTTTTATTTTTGTTAAACATTTCCCAATTGCATTTTCATCTGGTTTGGGCTGAGGCCATTTAGGAGAGTTTGACACCTCTGGTGTAGACCACAAATGCTACAGTTTAGAGGAGAGCAACATTTTAATGTTTATGTTATAAAAAGTGTTATTTAAGTAAATATTCCATTTTTAAAGGTTAAGTCTGCATGAAAAAGTAATTAGATATTTAAGTTGTAGTCATTTTAGTGATAAAATATTGTATGAAAGCAGGATACTGAAGTCTAGTGAACTCTTAAGTCACAAAAACACAGTAAGAAACCCCAAACTTAAGATCATTCACCAAAGGATCATCTAAGTGGGCTACTTAGGTTCATCCTCTCCATTTTACAGATGAGGAGACTGAGGACTGGATAGTGTCAGAGGTGGGAACAGAACCTAGGTCCTCTCGCTCTTTGGCCAGTGTGCATACATTCCACACTCTACCATACCAAAGTCCTATTTCTATGTAGTGATTAGAAAAAAATTTCAGGATATATTTTAACACATGACATAACAAAATTATATAAAATCCATTAATTTGTCTAGTCATAATTCTTTGAAAAGTGATCTAAACAAATTAATGAGCTATATATAAAGAGCTCTACATTGACCTATCTTCTAAATCTTGTTTTTAATAGTTTGTTCACTAAGTCCTTAGCTATCTTTAATAATTACTGGAAATAGTAATAAAATAAGAGTTTTTTTAGCTGTAGAAGGAAGAGGGAGCACAGAGCTGTGCTTTCAGTAGTATGGGGAACTCAAGTTATAGAAACTTCCTCCACTGATGCAGATTGGTCTGAAACTCTCTTAAGTCACTTGCCCAATGTCACACAGTCAGTATGGGTCCAAGGCAGGACTTAATTCCACATCTTCTTGAAGTAAGGGTAAGTACCCTATCCATTATGCTTGGCTGCTTTGACAGTAATTACTTGAGCATATTTGAAATATTTCCTATTATAAATTATAGCATGAAAAATAAAACTTTTGCTTACCTATTGATTCAATCTGGAAATCAAATGTGAGTTCTGATGACAATTTTCTGCTAGATTTTAATCTGCCTTGTAGATTTACTATTTTAATACAACCTAGAGAAAAAAGAAATTGACTTCGTATTAAGATAAAAAAGTAGTATTATTAAAATACAAAGTTTAAAACCAATCACTTAAAAACAAAATAAAACAAAAAATCACTTACAATCCAAGCATACAAGAATGGTATCTCTCTCAAGTTGGGTTACATGAATAACACTTGTCTGTGGTGTGTCTACAATAAAAGATTAGATTAACATACAATTAGATTAACTTTTATAGCAAGGAAATATTTATTCCCCTTGGAAAATGAAGTACTTTAGAGATTATCCTTATTTATAAGAATGCAGTTTTTTAATTGGGTACTTAAAATATGCGTAGCTTAAGTGGCCCAGTAAGAAACTGGGTGTTGGAGAATTCAATTTCTAAATTATGGCTATAATTTACTACTTTGATTTTTGAAAAGTGACAAATAGGCTGATGTGAGGAACAAATGAGTTTTATTCTCAACAGTCCAGTCTGCTCATACTATTCTCTCCTAATCACTAATGACTTCTTTATAGTCAAATTCAATGGCCTATTTTCAATCCTTATTCTTTTCGGACCTCTCTAGAACTCTTGACACAACTGATCATTTTCAACTTTCTTGATGTTCTATTCTGCCTTGTATTCTACTTTTGTTTCTTTTTCAATTATAAATTTAACAAACACCAGCAACCATGAACATCCTGCCATCCAAAGGACAACAGAAAAAGAGGTCTGCCTAAGAAACTGTGACTGTTACATAAAGATTTTAGAATTTACAAAAAGGATTTACACAACTTAATACAATATCCATACAGCCCTCTTTTCTGTGCTGCCTTCTGCTCTATGGATGCTGTTTTCTTTCCCCCCTGGCTTGTGTGACACTATCACAGATCTATTGGGAGTTTTACACTATCTCTCTGAGAACTATTACCCTCCACTACTGCCACTCCTTAGACGCTCCTGTTGGCAACTTCGCCCATTCCCATAGTGATCATTTTTATGCAGATGTCTGCATGTCCTAACTCCTACTCTCTTCCTAGAACTCCAGTTCTCCATTTCTAAGAAACTGGTATTTTCAGTCTGATGTTCCACTGATTCTAAAACTAAACTTACCAACTACCCCCATGCAACTTGTCTTTTCTTTAACTTGGGTCTTCCTGAGCCTAAGTCCAGTGCTGTCTGCTAGCTGTTAAAAAGACTGCCTTGCTGCAGTCGACATCACCATCTTCTCAGTTACCCAAGTTATGATTTTCCCCTTTCCCTCACCATCTCTATCCAATAACTTTCCAGGTGTCCTCAATTCTATCTCCAGTGTATATCTCACAACCATCTCCTTTCTATTCCACTACCCTAATTCATGTCCTTATTCCTTTTGACACAGGTTATTACAAAAGCCTAATTGATATTCTTGCTTCTATTCTCTTTAACATCTAATCAATCCTTTAGATTACAGCCTGAGTAATCTTTAAAAAAAATATGCATTGATATCTTTTCTTGCTATAAAATTTGCTCCTCTGTTTCTACACCTCCTTTCATCCCAGAGTTTTTTTTTTTTTAAAGCAATCGGGGTTAAGTAACTTGCTCAAGGTTACACGGCCAGGTGTTTCTGGGTGTGGTGCTGAGTGTCTGAGCCCGGGATTCGATCTCCAGGTCGTTCTGACACTGGAGCCGGTGCTCTTACTCGCTGTGCTACCTGGCTGTCCCCCAGAGATTTTTTTAAAAGAAGAAAAATTATCAGCAAAGCTGACTGCAATAAGCAATACTTCCCACTGATGGATCCTCTCACCTCTGCAAAGAAGCAGAGCGAGGTGTGTTCACATATCTCTTTTTGTAGCCAAGGTTGTGCTTCCTAATTTTGAAGCGTTCATTTCTTATGTGAATTTGTAATGTTAAGCTTTGTAGTAGTTGTTACATTTAGATTTTAATAGCCATTGTGTTTATAAGTCTGTGGAGGTCCTCCCACACTTCTCTGTACTCATCATGTCCACCTTTTCTTACAGCCTAGCGATATTACATTACATCCATGCATCACAATATGTCTAAGCACTTCTCAATTTATGAGTTATTTCAGGTTATTTGCTGCAACAAAAAAGTGCTGCTACAAATATTTTGGTGTATGTGGAGGCATGATCTTAGTGTATTGCTCTGATCATGGCATTCCTTTACTCAAAACCCTTCAGTGGTTCTCTAATGCAAACCAAATACAGTACAACCTCCTTAATTTGTCATTCAAGGTCTCAACAATCAAGCTTCATTTTCTCTTTCCAGTTTTATCTCCTACTATTCTTCAATACATTCCATGTTCTAGTTTAAGTGGAGCACCCCCTGTTTCATGTTCTCATCCTGCTTTCTCTTATTTCCATTGCTGGAACAAAAATCTTCATCTTTTGAAAATTCCTTCTTTCCTTAATTTTCTTAATTCAGAGCCTGTCTCGTGGATGAAGCTTTCCTTGATTCTGCCCCCACACCGGTCGTATCTCAATGAAAGTGACATATTCTTCATCAATTTCTCATAGTACTTTGCTATTACAAAGTATGCAAAATGATATAGTTTTTCAGATAAATATTTAGGAATTTTCAAGAATAACTTATTCCATCTGATTCCAAAATACCTGCTCATTAAAAAGAATTCCTATCCTCCCTTTCATCAGAGAAACAGACAATGGAGATTGTTGATGTGCTCCAAATATTTACAGTTTTCATTACAAAGTCAATCAAGGTGTTCTTTCGCTACTGTCTATAGTCTGCAGTAAACACTCTCTTGGTAGTTCATTATAAGCTGTTACTGGCTTGCAGAACAAAATTATGACCCTATGCAACAAGTGTTATGAGGTGGACAAACAGCTTCAGAGAAGGGAAAAAAGTTTAAATAAAATGGAGCAGCTAGCAGAGTGCCTCTAGCACTGAATGCTAGAGATAAATGCTGATTTGAAACAGAAAAATTTGCACAGTAAAGTTTGACTGTACGTAACATATGTATTTTTTCTTTTACATTTTGCTATTCTTAGAATGGATTAACTTCATCTAATATCTATTACTAAAGTAACAATGGTTGTGGATATGAACACCTCATCAAATTTTCCTTTTATTCAATTTTTTGGCATAATTATTTATCCATTTGAATTTTTCTTTGTGGATGCCTTGGTCAATCCCTTTCAAGACATCATCCAGAGTTTTTGCAACAGAACATCCAGATATCCTTGTGACCAGAAGGTCCAAAGTAGCAGAAATTCTGGAGGTTTACCTGATACACATAAATACAGGATAGGTTAAAGGTCCCAGAAGAAGAAAGGATGACAGAATACATACCTATTTAGACCCAAGAAATTACTAGGAATACTTTAGATTTCATGAAAGTGAAATTTCTTTAGCTGGAGAGATTGTCATAAGAAGATAAATTTCACAAGACATTAAAAATCCAAATGACTGAGGAAGGTAATTTACTTCAGTAAGCAGAAAATGACTTATATAAGATCATTTTCAGTTCAGAAAAAAGAGAAGTAGGTACATGAAAAAAGATTAGTTAAGGCATGAACAAAAGAAATTGGGGACACTGGTGACAAATTTCATAGGCTTTAATCTATTTTCTTTCAACCTGCAGAGGCAGTGCGGCATAAGGGTAGAGTAGTGGGCTCTAAGTCAGGAAAACTGGATTCAAATTCAGCCCCTGACACTCCCTGAAGGACCCTACCATACACTCTTTGTACCCCAGATTTACCAGGCCACCATTCCTGTCTATGATTAGGAAGGCAGGGAGTACCCAGCTCTTTTAGGTATAAAAAGTTGCCAGTCACTGGTCTGGCCACATCACAGTTTAAAACCATGCTTTTTGAGACCTGGGTAAAAGTTATATAAATACACTGAATCTTTTAAACTGAAGGACATACACTGACTCTAACATCATTAAAAAAAACTGAAACATTCTATGCAGGCAGCTAGGTGGTGCAGTGGATAGATGCTGGATCAGGAATTAGGAAGGTTCAAGTGCAAATTTGGTCTTGGATACTTACTAACTGGGTGATCCTGGGCAAGTCACAATACCTCTCTCTGCCTCAGTTTTCTCATATGTCTGAGACAGGATTTGAACTCAGGCCTTCTTGAATTCAAGTCTAGTGTTCTGTCTGCTAGCTGTTAAAAAGACTGCCTTGGGGGCGGCTAGGTGGCTTGGGGAATAGAGCACCAGCCCTGGAATCAGAAGGACCTGAGTTCAAATCTGACCTCAGACACTTAACACTTACTAGCCGTTGACTAGTGACCTTGGGCAAGTCACTTAACCCCAATTGCCCTGCCTTCCCCCCTCCAAAAAGAAAAAAAAAAGACTGCCTTGCTGCGGTGAGGGCATAGATAAGAACAAGTAACTTAAATCTGCGGTGACTCTAGCATGAATAGTGCATAATGTACTTCTTCCTCCCAGCAATACTTATCGGGGTATGTGGGCAGAAGCAGAGTGGGTGTATAAAGTAGCCCAGGCTGGGGTCTGGTGAAACATGAAGGGCACCAGGATGAATACGCAGGGAATTCAAGAGTGGAAGATGAAAGAATACTGAATAGGGTCAATATTAGGAAAGGAGGGAAAGGTTGTGATCGGTAGCTTGGAAGACTTCTGACGAGCAGAGGTTTCATAGATTTACATGAAGATGAAGACTAGGTTTCTGAGGAGTGGTAGCAATAGGAAGCTATGGTGAGACAGAACCTTAACCTGTCTCTTTTAATACATTTCTGAGGCATTTCTGTGCCTCTGTAAACCTTCAATATATTTTCTGTATCTCCTTGGCTCCCCTCACCCCCACTTCTTATTTTAAAACAATTATTCTAAAATTCTTAGCTTTCTTCAAGGTTCAATTCAGGTACCAGAACATCAATGAAAACACCTGTAAACTCTTGAGTTGGTAGTACTCTTTCCTCCTCAAAGTACCTTGTATTTACTCTGTGTATATTTGAGTAGAATGTAGGCTCCCTTTTAGGACAAGGAATCTTTTTGTACCTTCAATGTTTAACACAGTTCCTGGCACATTGTGGGCACTTGATGAATGTGTGGTGAAAAGGATTCAAAATGTTTCTTTTTGCCTATATTCAAGGAGAGGCAGAAATGGCATTTTTAGTGAATGGAAAAAATATCACTGCCTTGCTCAAAAGACTTCAGTGACTCCTGTTGTCTACCACATGAAGCCCAGACTCTTCAGTGTAGAATTCAAAACCCTCTAAAATAGAGGTACAACATATCTTTCTAGTCCTTTGTCTCTTTTGGACCATTTGGGAAAGTCTGGCTGTTGATTCTATGTTCTTGGGGTTATCCACAGGGTATGGATTCATTTTCCTTTACTGTCTGATATTACTTAGAGTGGTCTACACTGTTTTAGATGATCTGTAGGACCATCTAAAGGATGATTTTGTCATTAATATACTCCATGTTGGTTTTTAATGTGTGTGCTCAAGATTTTTTAACTGAGCTTTCTTCCTCCTGAGATCTTTGGTAGTTTCAATCTTTTCCCCTTATATTCCTCTATTGTTCACTTTCTGACTCCTTCTCTATTGATTATGGTTTCCCTAAGGGTACAGCCCTATTTGTCATTCCCTTTTAGAGACTACAACTTCAAGGAAACAGTAATTCTTTGTTACCTCAACATGCATTGCTTTCCTGCTTCAGTACTTTTGCTCATGATTTTTTTCTTCTTCCTGATTTTTCCACCTCAAGGTCCATTCTCAATGATATCTTTTCTCCTTAAGTTTTTCTTGTTTCTTCTAACTGAAAGTGATTTCTTTCTAAATCCAAATCCAACTTTCTTATATGGGGCTTACTACATTATGCCTTATCAGAATTAACTTGAGTGTTTATCTTATTTCCTGCTTGAACGAACATTCTTTGAGGTAGGGATAGTTTCTTTGAATCTTCTCTAGCATACAGACTCCAATGTCTTCTTGCACATACAATCAAAATTCACATTTCAGAATAGAGACAGTATGGTGCAGTGAGAAGCAGGCTGGATCAGAGGACCTAGGTTTAAACTCCATTTGGGCCTTTTACTAGCTGTATGACCTGAGCCAAGGCATCCCCTCTGGGTCTTGATTTTTTTCATTTATAAAACGAGGGGGCCGGACTCCTATTCCCTTACTTTACAAAAGAACCAATTTAGAAAAGTGAGAAGCTTGAACTAAGGGAAACAAAGTAATTGCTTGCAGAAATTAAATAAGCTATTCGTTTGCAATGAAATATCATGTTTTAAAATACTATAGGGAAACACTTTTTTTAAGGTATAAGAGATTTTAGTCCAAATGTCTGATTTATCATCAACTTCTTGTCACCCACATGTATAAAGCAACTATTACTAAGTTTAGCAACAACATGAAGGTTCCATTACTTTAGGAAGTAAAACTAAAGTTTAATTAATTAAAACTTAATTAATTCCAAATCAGCAAACATTTGGGCATGAGCTGAGATAAAGTTTACAATCTTTACTATCTTTGAAGAAATCTTTAAAGAAAGGATTCTAAGAAATTAATCACATCAAGGATATTTTGGGGAAATGTTAAAGCTAGATAAAAACATCCTGTTTTAAAACAGTTCCAAGTACTTCCTAAGAACTCATTTACTCATAATTTATAAATTTATTACAAATAAAAACTTCCATTCCACAAAGTAATTTCTCTAAGGAATCCTATGCTATAATATCTTTATACTCTAGTTTCACTTACAATTATACACTTCAAATAATAAATTACACCTAAAATTTTTGTTTTTTTAATTCAGACTAGCCTGTTAATTAGCTGAAGACTTAAGATACATAAAAAATTTTAAAATCTTTTTGTCTAATACATTTAGAGATCTTAGAAGATAAAGTAGCAATAAAAAAACGAAAGTTCTTCGAATAGAAGGATGATGAGGATGGCCAAGTCAACTGGGGCTCTCTAGGTAAAGGCCCATGTAATTGGTTCATTATATTGATTATATAAAATAACTTGAATCATTGTTGATAAAATTTGGTATTATTAAAGGAATTCTTTCAGATACCAGTCATCTTTCACATCAACAAATATCATTCAAAACAGAATTTTAAGGGTATGAATGTCTTAAAAGAAAAAGAGAAAATATTTCCAGCAAAGAATGAACATGGCAACAAAATACTATGCATATACCTGGAAGATGATAAAATTAAGATGTGTTACATTTAACTGCTGGATTCTTTTAAAAATGTTTCTCTTACTGATTATACTAGAATACAGACATTCCTTATTTTATGTAAGAGGTGTTCATAAAAATGATACAGCAATGGAGATAAAATTTCATTAAATCTAATCATTTTTAATTCATCAGAAGCACTTTGAAGGTATTATATTGTGAATATTTTGCGCAAATAGAAAAACAAACTCTTTTGAATAGACTAACATTCTACATTTTAGCTTTAAATACTTTTTCTTATAACAAATTTGCCTAAAATAATGTGTAACAGATGTATATTTTGCCAAATCTATCAGAAAGAAGGAAGCCAATAAAAAAATAAATGCACAAACCTGATTCTGTAAACCACGAAGAGGTAGAATTTGGGTTGACAGTCTCAAACCGAACCACCTGGTTGAAATCTCTCCCTCTACTAACACCAACACAAACTAAAGGGTATTCCTGTTCAGGTACTACCAGCATTTCAAACATTCTAAGTGGACACGGTATAGGAAAATCTATGTGCTAGAGAAACAAACAAAAATACGGTTAAAACAATAAAATAGGAACCATCGTAATTTTATATACCAGAAAGTAAATATTATTCTAATTAGTCACAAATAAGAAACTTTGTTACTGAAATAAAATTAAGGTAAACAGTATTCCCAGAGTTTTCTGCTCAAATGTTTTTTGAAGATGGAAGGTTCTGCGATGGAGGTTCAGTCTTCCATCTGCCATTACCCAAGACCCCTGTCACTTTTCCAGCAGTACCATGTTCAAATGTAACTGAAATGAACATGATGTCAACAGAGCAAAGGAAGAAAGACACCATGGTATGCTAGAAGGAACACTGGACTAGGGAGTGAGAATGTCTGAATTCTGGCATTGGTTTACTAGCTGTATAACCCAGGCAAATTACTTGTTTTTTCCATGTCTCAGTTTGACTGTAAAATGGAGCTAATAATACATGCACAGCATATATAAAGTGGTTGTTGTGAGGAAAAAAAAAAGCTTATGCATGTTCAGGTGCCTTGAAAATTACAAAGTACTGAACAAATATAAGGAATTCTTTGTAGGATTTATAACATGGCCTATGGAAAATACCTTCAGCTGGGAAGGAAGAAGCAGAAGCTGTCCTATAAAATATTTTTTTCATATATGATCATAATCTTTTTCTTTTTGCTTTTTGGAGGGGGGAAGGCAGGGCAATTGGGGTTAAGTGACTTGCCCAAGGTCACACAGCTAGTAAGTGTTAACTGTCTCAGGTCATATTTGAACTCATGTCCTCCTGACTCCAGGGCCGGTGCTCTATTCACTGTGCCACCTAACCGTACCCCCATATATGATTATAAATGTTAAAAGTTTTGTATGATATGTTGTATACAAAATTAAGTGTCATTATAAAGAAATTCCAGTCCTGGAGTAGTTTTATCATAATAATGGATTTAAAATTAGTGAAATTGCTTTTCTTCTAATTCCACAGTTCATCTCAAGGCTAATAAACTGTTTCATGAAAGTTAGAAATAAAAATCTCAAGCATTTACAAGCTTGAAATTAAGGGGAAGGTAACATTTTAAAAAGAGATAGCTAGATGGCTTTGTGGATAGAGTGCTGGGCTCAGAGGCAGGAAGACCTGAATTTAAATCTGATCTTACACATTAGCTAGCTGTGTGATTCTGGGCAAGTCACTTAATCTGTTTTCCTTAACCCACTGGAGGAAGAAATGGCAAACCACTCCAGTTTCTTTGCCAAGAAAACCCCATGGACAGTATTGGTGCGCTATGGACCATGGGATAAAGAGTTAGACACAAGTGAACAAAAATAATATTTTAAATATCACTAGACTGTGTTATAAAGAATCCATTCCAAATCTATCTTAAGTAATTGCTACCAATATATCAAACAGCAAGGAATAATTATTTAATTATGATAGTATGCTTTGGAAATTTCAATTATTATTTCATATGGCATCACAGGAACAATTTATACCTCTACCATTCTGAACACTTGTTCAAGTTTTAAATACACATGTTAGGGTAGCATAAAATGTATTAAAGTATTAATATTCATTACTCAAAAGACTTGTGAAACTCTGAACATAATTTTTTAGGACAATTTGTGGATTGCCCCATGGCAAATGAACATTCTTTGACAAGATGATCTGAATATTTTACCCTAAGCCATATTCCATTATTTTGGGCAAAGGACAAATCTGCAAGGGACTCTTTATTATGATGGTTTTAGTCACATATAAACCAGCTAGGTTTTCTGGCTTTGTTCCCACACTTCATCAACTGCTGTGAATACAACTCATTTTTAATTCTTCTGACTTCTTTTCAAACTTTCACCCAAAATTTCTCCAGCCTAAGAATATTCTTCATTAGGACAACTGGATTTCTGAAAATAGAAAGGTTTTCAACAATCTGCCATACAATTTTATATAATCAAATAACAAAAATCAACTAGGAAGAGATATTTTATGGACTTTATGACATAAAATTTAATAAAAATTGGAACATTAGTCTTTTTGTACTAAGAATTATACAGGCTAGCCTTTTATGCTTACCTTAATTAACATAAACTTCTGCATTGGTTCAACCCATTCTAACAGAACAATGCTAGATTGAAGTGCCCCACAAAGGTATTTATGGCCTGTGTAAGGATTTCTCACTGTCAAGACAAAAATTATACATATTTTCTGTTATTATGCCTATACATGGAGCTAAATAATTTTAAAGTTCATTATAAATTACCTTAACTCAAGGCTTAAAAATAAAATTAAGCTACTTGCCAATCAAATTTCTTATTAGAAATTAGGCAAGAACTTAAAAGTATCCATAAGCAAACAGAAAAGGACCACACTGAGAATTCAGCTATGGGGCAATGATCTGTTGACTTTCCGCACATGGGAGGAGAGTCTTTTCTTGTTCAACCTTGTTACATATTCCTCCTCTGAGATCTTATATACTTTTACAAATGAAGTCATTACTTAGAAGATTTCCAAATCAAATTCTAAGTTTGACTTCTTTCCCAAGATCCAGTTTCATATTTTCAATTGACTAATAATGGATATTACCCCCCTGGATCACTGCCTTGTCATGTTGGAGGGTCTTGTGTAGCTCAAGGAAACTACAGCTATGCTGTGCAGGGTTACCCAAGACCGACGGGTCATAGTGGAGAGTCTTACAAAAGGTTATCCAAAGGGAAGGAAACGGTATGCCACTCTAGTATCTTTGTTAAGAAAACTCAATGGACACTACTAAAATGATAAAAGATATAACAATGAAGATGAGCCCCTCAGGCCAGAGGATGTCCAATACGCTACTGGAGAAGAGTGGAGGACAACTACAATTAGCTCTAAGACTAATGAAATCATCGGGCCAGAACTAATAGGAAGCTCATCCGCTGAGGCATCTGATTAAATATCAACATCTTGGGTGTCAGTGAACTTAAATGGATGGAAATGGGTGAATTTAATTCAAACGATCATTACATATACTACTATACACAAGAGGCACTTAAAAGAAATGGAGTAGCCCTCATGGTCATAAGAGTGCAAAAAGCAGTACTTGGGTATGATCTCAAAAATGACTATATGACATCTGTTTGAATTCAAGGCAATTCAACATAAAAGTAATGCAAGTCTATGCTCCAACCACTGATGCTGAAGAGGCCAAAGTCAGTTCTATAAAGACCTACAAACATCTCCTAGAAATAACACCAAAAAAAAAAAAAATGTCACATTCATCATAGGGGATTGGAATACTAAAATAGGAAATCAAAAGATAACTGTAATAACAGGCAAATTTGTCCACAGAGTACAAGATGAAGCAGGGAAGAGACTAATAGAATTTTGTCAAGATATCTCACTGGTCATAACAAAAACTCTTTTTCAACAACTCAAAAGGTGACTCTACACATGGACATCACCAGATGGTCAATATAGAAATCAGAATGATTATATACTTTGCAGCCAAAGGTGGAACAGCTTTATATAGACAGTTAAAATTAAGATCTGGAGCTGATTATGGATCAGATCATGAACTTTTTATTGTAAACTGAAGAAAAAAGGGAAAACTGGCAGACCATATATATAGGTTTGACCTAAATAACAACCATTATGAATATGAAGTAGAGGTGATGAAGAGATTTAACAAATGAGATTTGGTAGATAACAGTGCATGAAGAAGTATGGACACATTTGCAATACTATACAAGAGACAGCAACAAAAAGTATTCCAAAGAAAATGCAGAGCAAGAAAGCAAAAGGAGACAGATCGGAAGGTTTTCTAAAGTGAGCAATGCAAAGAAATGGAGGAAAACAACAGCACAGGAAAGACAGATCTCTTCATGAAAACTAGAAAAATTGAGGGAATGTTTCATGCAAAAATGAGCATGATAAAAGACAAAAGAAAACACAAAAGAACTATGTAAGAAAGATCTTATTAACATCAGTGATAACTACAATGGTGTGGTTACTGATCTAGAGAATAAAGTCAAATGGTGTTTAGGAAGTACCGGTAACAAAAAGGCTAATGGAGGTGATGGAATTCCAGCTGAGCTATTTAAAATCCTAAAAAAGATGGTGTTAAAATGCTGCACTCAATATGCCAGTAAATTTGGAAAATGCAACAGTAGCTGGATTGAAAAAAAAATCAGTATACATCCCAATCCTAAAGAATGTTCAAACTGCTGAACAACTGCGCTCATTTAACATGCCAGCAAGGTTATGTGTAATATTCTGCAAGCTAGGCTTCAGTACTATGTGAACCGAGAATTACCAGAAGAGCAGGCTGGTTTTTGAAGAGGCAGAAGAACTAGAGACCAAATAGCCAACATTTGCTGGATTAGAGAGAAAGCAAAGGAGTTCTAGAAAAAGATCTACTTCTGCTTCACTGACTACATTAGAGCCTTTGGATAGATCACAACAAAATGTGGCAAGTCTTCAAAGAGACGGGAGTACCAGATTATCTTAATTGTCTCTTGAGGAATCTGTATACATGCCAAAAAGCAACAGGCAGAAATGAACATGGAACAACTGAATGGTTTAAGATTGGAAAAGAAGTATGACAAGGCTGTATACTGTCACCTTATTTATTTAACTTATAGTATATCACGTGAAATGCCAGGCTGGATGAATCAAAAGCCAGAATTAAAGTTGCTGCATATTAAAGATATGCAGATAACACCACTCTTAACGGCAGAATGTAAAGAGAAATTAAGAAGCCTCTTCATGAGCATGAAAGAGGAGAGTGTAAAAGCTGGCTTGAAGCTTAACATCAAAACTTACTAAAATCTTGGCAACTGACCCCATCACTTCCTGGCAAAGAGAGCAAGAAGAAACAGAAACAGTGTCAGATTTAAAATTTTTGGCCTCAAAGATCACTGCAGACAGTGACTGTAGCCATGAAATTAAAAGACTTTTTTTTTTTTTAGAGGGCAATTGGGTTTAAGTAACTTGCCCAAGGTCACACGGCTAGGTTTTTGTTTTGTGTGTGTGTTAAGTGTCAGGCCATATCCGAACTCAGGTCCTCCTGACTCCAGGGCCGGCACTCTACTCACTGTACCTCCTACCCGCCCCAATTAAAAGACTCTTACTCCTAGGAAATAAAGCGTTGGCAAATCTGGACAGCATACTAAAAAGCAAGAGACGTTATCTTGCCGACAAAGGTCAGTATAGTCAAAGCTATAGTTTTTCTGGTAGAGTGAGAGTTGGATTATAAGGAAAGCTGCGTGCCACAGGATTGATGCTTCATTTGAATTGTGGTGCTGGGAGAAGACTTGGACAGCTAGGAGGTAAAATCAGTCAATACTTAAAGAAATTGATTCAGACTGTTCACTGAAAATCAAATACTGAAGCTAAAGTTTAAATACTTTGGCCACATGCGAAGATGAGACTTATTAGAAAAGAATCTGATGTTTGGAAAAATTGAAGGCAAAAGTTAAAGGGAACAGCAGAGGATAAGATGGATAGATAATATCATGGAAACAATGCACATGAATGTGCACAGACTTTTAAGAGACAGTGGAGGACAGAAGGATCCATGGGGTAATGAAGAGTCGGACATGATTGAACAACAACAATGGATATTCTCTCCCGTCAACTTCTCGTATTATTTAGAAGGGGACTTAGAAGTTATCTAGTTCAACCTCATATTCCATACACAAATAACCTCCTTCAAATGATAGAACATTTTGTGTTACAAACATTCCTTTAAGGAGAAAACTGAAGCCATTTATCATATACAGATAAAAATTCCCTAACCAGCATGCCCCATTCTCTTTTCTGCTCTGTTCTTGGAGGATAAGGTAGCCCCTTCTTGCCATACAGACAAACCCTCTAACTTGTGCCCTTGATTTAGTTTTCTCCAAGACTCATCTGTTCAATTAGCTCTTCTTTCTTTCCAGTGTTCAATTTCTATTTATCCACTGGCTCCTTCCCTGATGTGTATAAATAGGAACAGATCACCTCCATCCTTAAAGGCTTTCACCTGCTTCTCCCTCCCCCTGCCATAATCTTACATCTCTTCCACAGCAACCATCCTCCCAAAGGACACTGTTTATACACATCATGACCACTTCCCATCCTACTCAAGTCACACAACTTCTTCTAGTTGGCTTCTGACCTTATAACTCAACTTTTCTTCCCATATCCCTCCTCTTGGTGATCAACAGTTGTTTAATAATAAACAGGGTTTAATTATATCCATCGAGATGCCAAATTTACCAATTCAGCTCTCAACCTCCTGAGCTCCAGGCTGATAAGACAAACTGCTTGCTGGATATGTCTAACTGGACGCTCCCTAGTCATCTTACAGTACCAGTCCAGAATGGAATTATCTTTGCCCAAGCCCTACCAAGCCCCTTCCTAATCTCCCTATTTCTGACAAGCCTGGGAGTGTTCTTTGCTTTCAATATCTAATCAGTTATCAAATTCTGTTCGTTCTAATACCACATCTTTTGCATGCATCCCTTTCTTTCCACCCAGAGAACCGCCATCTGAATTCAAGCCCTCATCATCTTTTCCCTGGAGTACTGCAATAGCTTCTTGGTTGGCCTCCCTGTCCTCTCTTTCCATTATCTACATAGCTGCTAATGATATTCCTAAAATACAGGTCTGACCACGTCTCTCCCCTTCTCAAGAAACTTCAGTGACTCCCCAGTGCCTCTGGGATAAAATACAAACTGTTCTTTTTGGTTCATTTAAAATTGTTAAAACCAACAGAAATTTCTTAGCCTCAATCCTTTTTGACCTTTCTGTTGATTTTGCACTGGTGACAACCACTTCTGCATGCTATGCTCATCTCTTGCCTAGGTTTTCATGATATTGTTTTCTCCTGGTATTCCTTCCATCTGTCTTACCATTCCTTCTCCTGTGTGGGAGAACAGTGGGTGTGCCTTTGGCCTCTGGATTGGACTCTCTCCTTTTCTTTCTCTCTACAACTTCTCTCTTGGTGAGCTTCCATAGGCTTGTCTATCCTATCTATGCAGATGGTACAGGAATCTTCCTTATCCTGCATCTCCTTAAGTTCTAATTCTCTATCACCTGTCCAAAGCCTACTGGACATCTCTACCCTCAATGTCCAAAACTAATCTTAAACTCAGTATGTCCAAACTGATTTTGATCCTATTTGCCTCCAGAGCGATCTCTTTTCAAAGCTAACTTCTTGATTACGGTGAAAGGCTGCCCTATATTCCACTCACTTAGACCTGCAACCTCAGAGCCACCCTGACTCTTCATTCTCCCTTATCCCCTATAGAGAATCCAATGCCAAGTTTTGGTTCTATCTCCAAAAAGTCTAGTGTCTGTCCTCTTCCTTTCCTCATATTGCCACAATCCTCACTTCTCTCCTGGACTGTTACAAGAGGGTAATTGATCTCACTACTTTTCACATCTCCCATTCTTGCTCTTGTCAAATGGTAGCTCAGGTCTACGTCACATTTTTGCTCAGGGAGTTTCAGTGGCTCCTTACTGACTCTACGATAAACTAAAAAGTTCCTTTTCATGTCATTTAAAGGCTTTCACAATGTGGTTCCCACGTATCTTCCCAGAATGATTTCAAATCACTCTCTTTTTTGTATTCTATTTTCAACACCAACTGGACTGCTTGCTATTGCCTGCACCAAGCACTTCATTTCCACCCTTCAAAATCCCAAGCTTCTTATAAGGTATGGATCAAATACCATTCTTAACCAAAAATCCCTCTTCCTACTACCTCAGAAATTACTCTGCATAATTACTTTGTATATAACAGACCTGTGTATATTCAGTTTCCTACAAATATAATGTAAGCTTCCTGAGGGTCATTTTATGTTTTCTTGGTAGATTCAATGCCTAGCTTAGTATCTTACACATAGTAGATGTTTAATAAATATTGAATCAAATTGCCCAAAAGGTAGTTTAGGTCCTGAGAGAGGCAACCAGACTCTTGCAGGTAATGAATGAGCTGTCCAATGGCAAGGGCTGCCTCTACAAACTTTTTTTTTAATTCCTTTGGCATAGGGAAAAAAATGAATCTATTCAATTCTCTAGTAAGCTTGACAAAACAGAAAGATCCTACTTCAGTGATTTTAGTACTTACCAACGCAACATTTCTGACACCACTTGGTTTCAGGAATTTTTGCAGATACAGCAAATTTCCTAAAAGATAAACAGAAATGGCAAATATAATTCATCCTCCACATAGCTTTCCAAGTAATTATTCTAAGCTGCAGGTCTGATCATGTCATCCCCCTACTCTATTAACTCCAATGGCTACTATTAATTTCCAGGACAGATAAATATAAACTTATTGGGGAGAGGAGGGTTGAGGAGGGTGCTGGTAGCACTTAAAGGACTTTACAACTTGGCCTCAATCTACCTTTCTGGGCTCATTTAATGTTACTATTCCCATGTATATACTCTAGGACCCAGCTAAACTGCTTTTCTTGCTGTTCTTCACTCATGATGCTTCTTCTCCCTTCCCTACTGCATGCCTGCTGGTCTGTCCTCAGTGGGAAGTTAGCTTCTCTGTGTCATTTTGTGGGTTCTGTAGCTCCAAAGTTTGTTCAGAGTCACCTTTTACATGAATTGGAGGGGGTGGGAACCGTAGCTGTACGGAGGTCCTGTTTCTAATCTGCCGTCTTGACTCCGCCCCTCAAACAAGACTTTATACCTGTGTGGGTCAACTGTGTATATATGCTATGGTTCTGGAAATATGCTTTAAGAAAGGAAATTAAATTGGCAGGAAATCTTGGTAAATAATGTTCCTGGCTAAGGGAATAAGGGAATGAGTTTAGGAACTAAAGATATCTGGTTGGCAATTAAGAGACCAACTTAAAATTACTGCCTAATTTTATCTGTCTGTTATGTGCCATTGGCCCAATTCAAGGTTCAAGGGCTTCTGACTCCACTGAAACTATTCTTCCTTAAGACTATTAATGCCTCTCTGTTACAAAATGCAATAGATTTTTCTTAGTTCTCTACCTTGATATTTCTGCCCATTTCTGCTAGTTGTCTCCTGATAGTACTCCTTGAGAACACCATTTATAACAAGTGCCTCAGCTTCCTTTCTTCTTACTCTTTAACTCTATAATCTGAAACTCCCAATTCCAACCAAATTGCTCTCTCAAAAGTTCATAGCAGTCCTTTTTCTCAATCCTCCTTCCTGCAGTCTCTGAAACCGTTACCTTCTTCTCTAGGGTTTCAAGGCATTGTTTTCTCCATGTTCTCCTACCTGTCAGATTGTTCCTTCTCAGCCTCCTTTGCTGGATCTCTATCCATGCCTGATACCAGGGGTTTCCCATAGAGCTCTGCTCTGGACCCTCATCTCTTTTCTATCTCTATCTTATTTTACCTGGTAGCTTTATCAGCTCCCATGGTTTCAATTATCATCTTTATGCTGATGATTTTCATATCTACTTATCTAGCACTAACTCCTCTGCTGACCTAGTCTAGCATAACTTAACATGTCTAAAATTGAACTCATTATCTTTCCCCCAATACCCTCTCCTCTTCCCATCATCCCCAGTACTATTAAGGGTACCACCATCCATTAGAGTGTGAGCTCCTTGAGGGCAGAGACTGTCTTCTGCATCATTCTGTATCCTCAATGTATAGCCCAGTGCCTGACAAATGTCATCCTTGACTTCTCACTTCCCACATCCAACAAGTTGTTCTTACCTTCATAACATCTCTTATATTTGCCCCATTCCCTCCTCTGACACTGCCACCACCCTGGCGGAGTCTTTAATCCCTCACACTTAGAATGCTGCAATAGGATACTGGTTGGTCTGCTTACCCTAAGTCTTTCCCCACTCCACTCCATCCTCCATTCAACTGTCAAAGTCCTCTTCCTAAAGCACAGGTCTGAACATGTCACCTGCCTACCCGTTAAGACTCCAGCGGCTCCTTATTGCTTCCAGGATCAAATACAAAATGTTCTGTTTGGCATGTGTCCCTTATAAAAACCTAGCTCCTGCCGACTTTTCCAGTCTTCTTATGCTTTATTCCCTGGCCCATACTCTTCCGTTCAGTAACAATGGCCTCCTGGCTATCCCATGAATGAGATACTCCATCATCTTGGCTCTGGGCATTTTCACCGGCTATCCACCATGCCAGGAATGTTCTCCATCCTCATTTCTGTTTTTTGGCTTTCCTGTATTCCTTCCAGTTCCAGTCAAAATCACACCTTCTTTAAGACTTTTCCCATCCCCATAAATGCTAGTGTTTTCCTTCTATCAGTTCCAATTTACCATTATATATCTTGTTTATATATAATTGTGTTTTGTCTTCTCCATTAGTCTATGAGTTCCTTGAGAAGAGGAATTATCTTTTGCCTACCTTTGTATCCCTATTGATAAATATCTTATTTGGCACATAGTAGGCACTTTATATTTATATTTATTGACTGATGGATGGCTTTTGCCCTATAGACAACCATTCCTTCCCTCCTGACACTTCACTCTCAGCTTTCATGGCATTTCTTCTCTCTCATCTTTCACTATTTCAGTGTTCTTTGGAAATATCATCATGCCCAACCTTTTTACTGTGGATGCTTTACTCCCAGGCCTCAGTCCTGGTTCCTCTTTTATTCCCCCTCTTTCTACATTCTCCTCTGGAGAACTCATTGATCCCCAGGGTTTAGACCAGGGGTGGGGAACCTGTCACCTCCAGGGCACTTGTGGCCTTCTAGGTCCTCAAGTGTGGCACTTTGACTGAATCCAACCTTCAAAGAACAATTTGTTTTGTAAAACTTGTACTCAAGGCCACACCCAAGGACCTAGAAGGCCACATATGGCCTTGAGGGTACAGGTTCCCCACCCCTGGTTTAGATAATCATATTTATGCTTTAGAGGGCTTTAAGGAACTAAAGTTAAGCAGCGTGCATCTAATAAGCTAATTCAAATTTATTGCTTAATTTTATTGGCTCTCTTGTTTTCATAAGTATAACTTTCCCTCAGAAGACTGCTTTAGCCCCACCCCAGGAATGATGATGTTGTTTCATTACCATTTTTTCTCAATGCTTTCAGAATTCCCCAATATCAAAAATATCAATAGATGAGGGTAGCAATGTAGGATGGATGCAATGCTGTATGATAGAATTCATTCAGTGTTACCCCTGAAAAACGTCCAGCCCAGTTCTTTGCCCTTACAAAGACTTTTCTATTCTTAAGATCACATTATCTTACACTTGTTTCTTTGTAGTCAGTCTTTCTACCACTGTAGGTGCTAGTGGCCATTGAGAAGCAATACATTTTACCTCTTGGATTGGCATGCTATCCAGAAAAAAAAAATCCTGAGATGCTTACCTCTTAGATGGTAATGTTTCTTTAATAGCACTTTTTCCTTTCCCTTTAAGAGAAAAGAATGCTCCTTCTGCTTCTCCTACCCCAATCCTGGTCACTTCTCTCCATTGATTTTATTCTATTCCATACATATTGCTCTTATGGATAAGATTAAGTGACTGGCCCCGGGTCACAAAGGCAAGTATTTGTTAGGGGTGAAATTTGAACTAAGGTCTTCCTGCTTTCCAGGTCAGCTTTCTATCTCCACTAAGTTATATTGCTTTTTTGTGTTGTTGCTGTTCATAGACTAAAGAAACTAGTCTTTCATCATTTTTATATCATCTGTTCCCCTTTTTCTTATCTCCTTCTATTCAATTTCCCATTCTGTTATTATTTTTTTTTTTACACAAAACATATTGATTCAGTTATAGGGAGTAAATGCAGATTTAGTCCATGGAGCCCTGATTCAATTCTTCTACCTTGCCTTCTATTTTTTCAATATTACTCTTTTCAGCCTTTAGTGATCTCTCATTATTCTGTTTCCTTGTCAAAAACTGGTCAGTTTTATCTGGGAAATAATTTCATTATTTTTAAAAAATAATTTCACAATATCCCTCAAGTTATGTTTTGGGGTATATTTGTAAGTTAAATAATCTGTTCATTTCTATTTTTTTCAGGAATGCCTAAAATGCCTCTCCTTAATTGAACAGTGATTTTATTTCTTTGATGATTAGGTTCAGGTATGTAGAATGTATGAATTTTGGGTTGCAGTTAGAGTTTCTTTTTATTATGTAATGTTACTCAATTCTCATGAATATGGATAAATCCTATACTATTATTTAAATCTGCCTTTCATAATATTTAAAAGTTTTTCTCCTAACTGCTTGCAAAATTAGTTTTGTTATTGAAATTATTAGTATTAACTGCTAAAAATTTTATACTTTTAACTGGATTTTCCAATGGATATGATCTGTAGATTCTCTCAATGAATGCTTTATTGCTTGTATTCTAAATTTTCCTAATACCATTCCTTTTAATATTCTATACAGATTTTAAGTTTTGCTCTTGCATATTTCCCTGAGAAATCTGGGGTATCTGTCTGCATCCTATCTTCAAGATCAGTCATGTTGTTTGTATAGAATTTATATGCTATTTTTAATGTCAATGCATTTCCCTTCTCTTCTGCCAAAGTTTCTCTATTTCAGCATTTTAAAATTCCAGATTTGTTTTTATCTTTCCCAGAGTTTTTCTTTGTAGAGATTTTATTTCCCACAGCTTGTTTCTTTGTATAGATTTAATATTATACATTCAGTTTTTCTTATTCTACTGTGTGTTTTACAATTCTATATTGAAGGTTGCTGACTTCCAATCTGAACTCATCCCAAATTTCTTATTTTAATTATTTAATTTTTATTTTGAAAATTTCTGGAGTTATGATTCTTGTGGAATGGTCAGGACTCTCTCTTTCATCAAATAATATTGGTTCATTTTCCTTTATATTATAATAGTCAGGGACAGGGACTAGACATGATTTCATTGGTACAGGGAACTTCATTGGTATAGGGAACTCCCAGGTAAAGAATTCTCCTCTACCAATGGTCCATATTTTCTCTGATATTTACATTTTTAAAAGTTGTCCACAGCACTGCCAGATTAAGCGACTTGGTCAGGTTCAGAACTCAAAGTATATCATAGGTCAGACTTGAACCTAGATCTTCCTGGCTATGAGGTCAGCTCATGGTCTACTACAGTGGGGTTGGGGGTAATAAACTATAGTCTATGGGTTAAATCTACACAAAAGGAAGCAGCAGGCCAATTTTGGGCCTTGGGCCACAGTGTGCCAACTCCTGTACTATGCCAGTCTACCTCTCTCATATATAACTATTCAAAATGCTTCAATTTCTATCCTTGAAGCTTTATTATTATATTTTCTGTTGGTTTATCTGCTTGAGAATTAGGTTTTTATTCCTTCAAACTCCATCTTATATTCCCCATTATTTGCCTCTGGGATCCTCCTCATTCTTACATATCACTCCCTTCTACAGCTACACAGACCACGCCTTCCTATCCCCTCCCAACTTGAGTCTAAACTGCTAGGTGGCCCTAAAATTCTCATGACAGAATCCATGAGTGTCAGCTGGGCCTGGATTCATGCTCTAAACAGCTGGGTCTCCAGTGCCCTTTTTTTAGGCCTGATGCTTGTTTTCTTCTGGTATTCCCTGTTAAACTCATTGCCCCCATTCATTCCTATATGTTGTTTCTTTCTGTCACATGGTTGGTCAGAACTAGTGCCTGCTATTGTTTTGGGGATGGAAAGATTCAATCTAAGTCACTGCCATAGGGGATCCATGAATCCAGATTCTGAGTCAAAAGGCTTTCAGTTTCTCTGGCAATTGCATTGGGAATGCATACATAGACTGGGCATGATGAATGGGAGCTTTTAAGTATTCAAATTCCTTGTCACTAATTTATGTAATTTTTATTTTATTGGGGGTTTTGTATTCTTTCTATGGATTAAACCATAATTACTTTAGGTCTAGTACATTTCTTTTGAGGTTTTAGAGTTTGAGATGACTGCAGAAAACAAATATGTATAATGTTTCTATCTTCTTGCTGGTCACATGATCTCTCAAAGGCAGTTTAAAGCTCAACATGTCAAAAAAAGTTTGGAATACTTCCTCCTAAACCCAGCTTTCTGATTTCTCCTAAGAACACACCACTCTATTTTCAGTCACTTACCTTGCATTCTCAATGCCTCTTTTCCTCACCCCTATTTCCAAGCAATTCCTAAGACTGCTGATGTAATCTCCACGGTATTTCTTGCCTTCCTCCCCTTCAATAACATGACGATCAGCTGGCCTTTAATTCGGTGCCCCTGTCTCACATCTCTCCCTCTCCAGCCTGACCCCTTCACATGGCTGCTCAATGGAGATTTCAAAAAGCACAATTTTTACCATGTCAATCCCTGGCTCAACAAACTTTAGGGGCTCCTTTTACCTCTAGGAACAAATGAAGCCATTTGGCTTTTTAAACCCTATACAATCAGGATCAAGCAAACTTTTTTAGATTCCCTTACTACTACTGCATTTTCTCTTTCAATCAAGTTATGCCTATTTAATATTCCCCCTTGCATGACATTTCATCTGCATTTGTATCTTTGCAAAGGTGATCTCTCATTACTGGCATATTTTTCTTTTCAACTCTACCTCTTGGGAGATTCTAGCTTCCTTTCAAGAATCCCTCATCTTCCCCTAACCCCAGTAGTTGGTGCTTTCCTCATTCCTGCTGGAAAAAATTACTTTGTATATCTTGTATTTGCTTATTTATGTACATGGTTGTTTTCTCCCACCTCTACCCACCCCAAAAGAATGGAAGCTTCTTGAGGCAAGATACAGTCTTTTTCTTTTTTCTTTGCATTCCTAGCACCTGACCCCACACCTTTCATTTGGCTATTAAATACTTATTAAACCAAAGTGAATTTGGAAAGACCAAGCCGGCTACAGGGTAAAGAATTTTTTGACCACAGGAAATCCTGAGGACTGTGGTATACAGAAGGGTTGTGCTTTGCTTTGACAAGAAGACCACGAATATTAATGAAATTATTACAGTACACAATATCAATTTTAAACATTAAAATGATAAATTTCCATAAATTGTTGGTCAATAAAGTACTTTATTTTTCTTTGATTAAAAAAATTGAACTGAAACAAGATGTAAAACTTTTTAAAGCTTAGAGGAAAAAATAACAGAAAGAAAAATGACTTGTATGAAAGACAAGAAAATAGAAAAGGGAAAATAAGGTCAAAAAAAATTAGACAAAGATGGTATAGGGTGAAATGGGGAAAGGCAAAATAGAATACAAAAGTTTCTATTCATTAAAATCATGTAATTTTTGAGCACAGGTCTGATGCTTTAGTGATGGGCCACCTTGAGCAGACATGCTCCTAAGAGGGTTAATAATATATTATGCCTATGACCAACCAAACATATGACCTCTTTGTATACACTCACCTGGGCAATATTCGGTCAGGGAGTTTGTGTGCTGGAATAGCAACAGGCAACTTTTGCATTTGTCTTGCATAATCAAAAAGTCCTGGTAAATTATGGGAATAAAGCTGAGATGCTTTACCTGGGGGAAAAAAAGGTATATGTAAAATAAAGTTTCAAATACAAGAAGGAATATAATACCATTTCTCTAATATTTTAATAAAGCAACACTTTATAATATAAAAGACTTACCAGATATTGATAGCAAGCAATTATTCATTACATATAACCAAGTACATCTTCGGGGAAATAGCTGGTAAGAAAAATGAATGGGTTTTAAAAAATACTCTATATGTAACATCTTAAAAATATATTCCATATTGAGAATGTAGATGTTCAAATCAATAAGACAACATCACCTACTATATGCCAGGCATTGCCTTCCTTTTCTCTTTTCAGGGACAATTTTGGAGCACCTGGTGTTGAATGGTATATGTTGTTCTTTCCACTTACACTATCGTAGTGGTCCGTGTTGTTTTCCTGGTTGTTCTTACTGATACTGCCTCAATTCCTATGTCTTTGTGGGTATCTACAAGGAAGGTGGAACCCTCTACAGAAATGGAAGTTTGGAAGAGGCAGGTGTATTGGGGACAATCAATCCCTCAAAGTGAAATAAAGACTGTGTGCCAGACACCATGTTGGGCACCAGGGACTTAAGTACAATGAATGAAAAAATCTCTACTTACACTGCAATGTGGGACACCACAAATACAGCATAAATATTAAGCTAATGAATACAAATATATACAAAAATACATACAAGGTAATTGAGGGTGAGGCACTGGGACTTGGAGGCAACAGGAAAGATTTCCTGCCAAAGGTGGTGTCTGAGCAACATCATAAAGGAAGAGGCGGGCTCTGAGGTGGAGTAGAGGGAACACATTCCAGGCATGGAGGACAGCCAGTAAATGCAAAGTAGTGGTAGAAGACTTAAGGTCTGGAAACCAATTAGGAGGCTGCTGCAATAATCTAGGTAAGTGGTAATGAGTATCTGAAGTAAACAGGTAGTATTCAAGTGGAAAGAAGTGGAATGATAATAAGGTCTATTTTGTACTCAAGTTTAAGCTGTCTATAGGACGTGGAATTCCTTTCTTCTCTCAAGGTTTTTCTGAACGTGACTCAGCTGGTTTTCTTCCTATTTATCTGATGTCTCCTTCTCTGTCCCCTTTGTTGGATCTTACTCTAGAACATGCCCTGTAACAGCTGGTGTCTCTCAAGGTTCTGTCCTGGGCCCTCTTCTCTTCACATTCTATACTATTTCACCTGGTGATCTCATCAGCTTCCATATATTTAATTACTCTATGTTGATGATTCTCAAATCTCCCCATCCTGCCCCAATTGCTCTGCTGACTGAGAATCTGACATCTCCAACTGCCTTTCAGAGATCTCAAACTGGACGTCTAATAGGCTAAATTCATTATGTCCAAAAAGTAGATCAATGGAATAGACTAGATAAAGAAGAACCAGGAATGACTGAACTCAGTATTTAATAAATCTGAGAACATAAATAAAGTGGGGAAGAACCTCTTACTTGACAAGAACTGGTGGTAAAACTTGAGCAGACTGGCAGAAATTAGGTTTAGACCAATATCATATGATATATGGCATGGTAAGCTGAAAATAAATACATGACCTGGATATTAAAAGAGAGGGAGAGAAAGAACGGGAGGGAAAAGGAACAAGCACTTAGTAGGTGCTAGGCACTGTGTTAAACACTTTACAAATATCATCTCATTTAGTTCTCCTAACAGCCCTAGGAAGTAGATGTTATTATGATCTCCATTTTACATTGGAGGAAACTGATGAAGACAGGTTAAAGTGATTTGCCCAGGGTCACACAGCTAGAAAATGTCTGAGGCCTGACATGAACTCAGGTTTTCCTGACTCTAAGCTTAGCACTCTACTCTGGGCCACTGAAAGGGAGGAAAGAAGGAGATGGAGGAGGAAGCAATAGAGAGGGAAAGGAACCAGACGAGCTACCTTTGAGCAATGACTAAGAGGAGAATTCTTAACAAAATAAATAGATGACAACAAAACATAAAATAGATAATTCTGATTATGAAATTGAAAAGTGTTTGCATGAACAAAGTTGATTTAGGATAAGGAAATTGGAGAAAATAACAATAAACAGCACTGATAAAGATATGTATTGTACTGATAAAAATATATAGGAACACTACTCATTCTTCCTCAAAAGAATTGCAAACTCTTAACTAACATATGAAAGCCTGCTCCAAAACAGTAATAAGAGAAATGCAAATCAAAAGAACTCTAAGGTATCATCTCCTACATAGAAAATTGCTAAAGATGACAAAAGATAGAAACAGTCAATGCTGAAAGAGTTGTAGAAAGAAACACATTAAAATGCTGCTGCTGAAACTATGAATTGACGTAACAATCCTGGAAAGCAATTCAAATTATACTAAAAAAAAAAAATAAAACTAACTCAGTGCATAACCTGTGGCCCACTGCTAAGCATAACAAGGAATTTTAAGATAGAAAGAAAAGTCCCAAATAAAGCACAGTCTTTTAAGCATCACACTTTGTAGTGGTAAAGAATTAGCAACACTGATTAGGGAATGGCCAAAGAGACTGTAGTATGTGAAATACAGTGGACTATTTCTTTGCAAAAAGAAACATTAAATATGATGAACACAGTTAGACTTATATACGGTGATGAAAAGTTAAAGTAACAAGGAGAATCACGAAAACAATAAATACAATGACTACAGTAATGTAAATCAAAAGAATCATAAAGTTATTGAATGCTATATAATTATAATGACCATGTTTTGACCCAGAGAAGAGGTGAGAAAACTGACCTCCCTTCTTTGCAGAAGTAGGGGACTATGGGTGTCAAACACTGAATATACTGTGAAGCTCAGCAAACACGCCAGCTTTGCTAAACCATCTTTCCCCCACTTCTTTATTCTTTAAGTGACAGCTCTGTGTATAGCAAGGGAGAGATAAACCAAGAAATGAAAGTGGTACAAAAATAGAAGATATCAATAAGATTTTTTTAAAAAACTGTACAAAGGAAATAATAATCATATTGAGTAGTACTTGCTCTTACTAACTCCCTGAAACATAAATTAGTAACTTTAGTAATGGAAGAAAAACATGATGAACAATTCTATCAGATGAGCAGGGAACAGCAGAGAAGTACTTATGATGTTTCCTCAGTCTAACGGATTTCCCGGAGTCCTTGTTACCTTGTGCCTTCTCCTCCCTTTCTCAGAAAAAAACTCTCCACTGATCCAGCTCTACTCTGATGTCTCCTCATTGTAAGGAGGGGACTCTGTGGTCCTTGAAGGATAAACCAGCAGAACCGAAATGCTGACATGTTCTACCAAACTATGGATAGAATGAAAACTCCTTGATGGCAAAGGTTGTTTTGTTTTCCTCTCTGAGTTTCCTGCACCTAACACAATTCTTGACACATCATAGGTGCTAAATAAATGCTTTTGCAAAGTGAGGTAAAACAATGACTAACCTGTTCCATTGATGTCTCATGTAGCTCATTAAGGTTCAAGGTATATATCCCTTCCTCAGCACCAAATATCAAATACTGATCTGTAATAAGATAGAAAAACAAAAACAATCTGCTACAGAGATCAATTTATATAAATATAAAACTCTTTAAAAGACGTCTACATGCTAAAAACAAAACAGAAACAAGCCCACACTACTAATTTGTTTCTCTTATTTTTTGTTTGAAGTATTATTAACTAGTAGTGATTTACTTTTAGTAAATCCACTGTTTTATTTTAACCCGAACTAGAGAGTACAAAACTCCAATTTGGTAAGAACACTGATAGTAATGCTCTGAATGCAATGTTTATAACAAAACCTGTATTTTAAAACTGCCCGAATCAAATAGCTTCATTTTCTAAGCACCAATGCTATTCCTACACAGAAGCTGTATTTAACACTTATGACAGGTTTAAAAAAAATCCTGGATAAAATGAGTAAATAAAAATTTTCCCTTAAGTTCCATTAAGATACCTCAAAATAATGTGGAGATAATCAGCAAAAATCCACCTTCTTTCCCTCCTACCCTTCCAACCCCATCAAATTGAGAAAGGAAAACAAAACACTTGTTACAAACCCATTTATTTAAGCAAAACAAACTCCGGCATTAGCCAAGTTAAAAACAACAAAGTTTTTTTCTGTACTCTCTCAGTCCTCCTCCTCTCTTATCAGGAGGTGGGTGGCATTGTTTCCATTAAGAATCCTCTGGAATCATGCTTGATCATTATGCTCAGCATTCCTAAGTATTTCACAGTTGTTTGCCTTTACAGTATTCTTGTCATTGCATAAATTGTTCATGTTCTGCTCACCTCATTTCACAATCAGTTCATACAAATCTTTTCAGGTTTCTCTGAAACTGTGCGCTTTATAATTTATTATAGCAAAATAGTATTCCATCATATTTACAGAGCATAATTTGTTCAGTAATTCCTCCAATTGATAGCCATTTCCACTAATTTTCTTTAAAAAAAAATGTATACTTTTATTTGAACTGGTTTTAAGTCACTATACAGATTAAGTTCCTCCCAAAATACTGGTACAATCTTCCCGTAAAAAGCCTTCATTCACATCTATATTAGGAACAGGGAGAGAAATTGTGTGTGTGTGTGTGTGTGTGTGTGTGTGTGTGTGTGTGTGTGTGTGT
>NW_027187046.1:32817-118825 GCF_028583685.1 Petaurus breviceps papuanus | reverse complement strand
TGTGTGTGTGTGTGTGTGTGTGTGTGTGTGTGTGTGTGTGTGTGTGTATGGGAAGGTTGTTAGGGGGTTTCTACGGCTCTGACAATTAAAAAAAAAAGGAACAAAGTATTAAAGAAGAAGATACCAAAAAATACATATATATTTTTAGAAGGATTGCATAATTTACCTGTAAGCAATACTACTGTCTCCCTCCATTCTCTCCCAACCCACATCTGGATTTATGTTAAGTAGCTCCTTTGTATAGAACAAGACAGCCTTCATACAGGCCACTTAAGTAACTCTATGAAATAAAGTATTTGGAATGACTATTAACAAAATGCATAACCAGAGTCCTGAAAACATACTGTAGAACTTTGGGATGTTTGCCTCCAACTTAGACTGCTTCATCTATCTTCACCATTTCAATTTAAAAATTCTGAGTCAAGTCCCAAAAAACAAACAAAATCCTTACCAAATACAGCCATGCCAAACAAAACAAAACAAAACAAAACACACAAACAGTCCACTTAGAAGCATTTCCGGTACACAATGGAGGGCCCAGATTTGTCATATTCCTGCCTGGTGATTCATATCTTTTCTCCCAAAGTGGTTTGATCCAAGGAAAAGTCTCATGGCTGGTCCTCTGGTGTGAGTTCTATAAGTTCTACAGCTACTAGAAGCAGTCACTATTAGTCAGCTGGAAATCTCTGCTGACTCTGAGTAAGAGAACTAAGGCTCTTTTGATCTTACATTTCTGCCCTGATTATTCCTCCCTAAGCTTCAGACTGGGATAGTAGTTGTAAATGAGATCCTGATACATTCCTATAAGGATGAATTGAATTTTATCAATCCTGATATCCATGCCATAAATTAAAGTGAAAGGCAAAATCTAGTTGCAGATAAATTAAAGGGTAGCTCATAGATTCTTAGTAGAGAGAAAAATAAATTGGGGATGGAGAGCAGATTTTATTGTGTACAGTTAGGTCGTGATTAATTCATTTTCAAATACTGTGTAATCAATTTAATGAGAACTATGAAGTGATATCAGGCCACATTTAATGCAAGCCAAAATTCAATTAATGTGATGCACTGAACACAATGTTATGTCATTGGTCCATAGTTGCCTATCATCACATGTGGATGTGACATTTTGCTGCATACCACATTACCGACCATTGTGTAATTTTTTTTTTTAACAAAACAGATAAAAGAATGCTTCAGAAGTAAATATTACCAGCACAAAAAAGACACTTTATTATTGCATTAGGACAAAGATGGGATATACTTGAATGGTATTAGCACAGTTATAGTAACTCTGAAATAAGATGAAAAACTGGACGTCTGAATCATCAGTATGGAATATTATAAAACATACAAGCAAAATAAAAAGGTGAAGTTGTATCAGCTTTTTGTGGTTTTCAAACAACTACAGAGAACAGAAGTGTTATAGTGACAGAAATTGAGTGTCTTTAGCCATATGGATTGAAGGCAGCTGTAAAAAAATGCTTTCCTGTTAGCAGACCAGCCATTCAGACACAAGTTTCAAGTTTATTTAAGGTAGTGAAAGAAAACAGAAATGAAGTGGACACTGAAGATACATCTGCTGTAAGAGTTGGTTTGATAGCTTTAAAAATCATGTTCAATTGCATAATATTAAAATTATCAGAGAAGTGGCCATTGCAGATGAGGCTGCAAAAGCTAAATATTCTGATGTTTTGAAGAAAATAATAAAAAAAAGTGGATCAACAAATTTTTCATGTGGATGAAAAAAGCTTATTCTGGAAGAGGATGCCTTTCAGAACTATTTTTAAGGAAGAAAAAAATTCAACATGGATTTAAAGCATATAAAAATTGTCTAATACTTTTATTGGGAGGTAATGCAGGAAGGTATTCTAAATTAAAACCAAGGATTACTGATAGCTCTCCAAACTCCCTGTGTACTGAGAGGCTACAGCTGCTTACTGCTTCTGGTTCTTTAGCAGTCACATAACAAAGCCATAGTGACTAAAGCTGCTGCTGAAGACTGCTCTTCAAGTTGTTTTAGACCAGATGTTGAAAGACTTGGCAAGGACAACAAGATCCTATTTAAAACCCCAAGTTATCCAGCTCTACTTGGTGCACTGTGTAACAATCATGGAAACACAAATTCACCAAGATAACAAAGAAACTCTCTGTATCTACCAGCACATGTAGGAAGATTTAAAGAAAGGGAAGAAAATTTGGTCTCTGATGCTAAAATATTTTAAATAACAATGTTTTCATCATATCATCAGCATAGGTCTATCTTTACACATGATATTCAATAATTTGTCATCTTTTAATTGTTAAAATTTTGCTTTTTATAACTATTTTATTACTTTGTAATAAGCTTGAATAAAAAATACATGTTTGTGGAGCCAAGACTGCTGATTAGTAGCAACCCAGTTGAACTCTACCAACATTCCCCTCTAAAAAACTGTAAAATGATGCCTCAAATCAAATTCTGGATGAGCAGACCCAACAAAAGGTTAGGGTGAGACACTGTTCCAGACTACAAAAACATAGGAGGTTGGCTGGAGAAGTCTGTAACACTGGGGTGGAAGACTATCTGGAACCTACATATGTGATGGCAGCAAAAGCTGCCACAGCAGCTTTAGGAGATCTCTGGTAAGAGATGGCAAGGAGGTGGGACAACTGATCAGAAACACTTTACTGGGGACTCTTTGCTGGCACAGGGTAGAGCAACTCTGTTGTCCATACACAGTTCTGGGTCACAGTTCCAGGGTAGAGAAGAGTTCTGGGGTTGGTCACAAGGGAACACAATGGCCCTTCCTAGATAAAGACAAGAGTGTAGACAAGGAGAGCAATGACCATACTTCTTCCAGGATCACACTTCCCTGGAAGCACCAAAAACTTGCAGACTCGCCAGAATTAGTTCTAAAAACAGCGGCACAAAAAGGCCTGAAGCTTGGGATACTGCCTCCCCACCCCTAGATGAACAGAACCCAACTTTAACATAAAGTTCAAACTGAAGAAATAGGCTGGGAAAATGAGCAAACAACAAAAAAAGAATTGACCACAAAGGGCTACTATGGTGGTAGGGAAGAACAAGACATAAATGGAGGAGACATTAATGTAAAACAGCTACAAAGCCTCAAAGAAAAATGCTAATTTGACCCAAGTCCAATAAGAATTCCTAGAATAGTTAAAGTAAGAGATTTAAGAATGGTAGAGCAAAATTTGGGAACAGAAATGAGAGTGATGTAAGAAAATTATGAAAAGAGAATTAATAACTTGGTAAAAGATGCACAAAAAATAGTAACTCTTTAAAAAACAGAATTGGACAAATGGTAAAAGAGGTTCAATAATTCACTCAAGAAAAGAATTCCTTAAAAACAGAATTGGCCAAATGGAAAAAAAGGTAAAAAAATCTCATCAAAGAAGGAAGCTAATGAATCATGAGACATCCAAAAAAGTCAAAAGAAATAAAAAATACAAGAAAATGTGAAATATCTCATCAAAAAAACAACTGACCTGAAAAATATATTGAGGAGAGATATTTGAAGAATAACTGAACTTCCTGAAAGCCATGATCAGAGAAAAAGCTAGACATCATACTTTGAGAAGTTATCAAGGCAAATTGCCCAGTATCTTAGATCCAGGCAGTAAAATGGAAATTGAAAGAATTCACTGATATCCTCCTGAAATAGATCACTAAAAGAATACTCCAAGAAATGTTAAAGTAAAATTCCAGAATTCCAGGTCAAGGAGGAAATATTGTAAACATCCAGAAAGAAACATTTCAAATATCATGAAGACAGGATCATGCAAGATTTAGCAGACTTATATTATATTTGTTCCTTATATTAAAGGAATATGGGATATGATATTCCAGAAGGCAAAGGAACTAGGATTACAACCAAGAATTTCTCTAGCAAAACTGAGTAAAATCCTTCAGGGGAAAAAATAGATATTTAATGAAATAGGGGACTTTCAAGCATTTATGATGAAAAGATCAGAGATGAGTAGAAAATTTGTCATTCAAACACAAGACCCAGGAAAAGTATAAAAAGGTAAACATAAAAGAATAATCATAAGAGTCCCAATAAAGTTAATTTGTTTATATTCCTATACAGGAAGATGAGACACATAATTCCTAAGAATGTTATTATTATTAGGGCAATTTTAAAGGAGTTTACACAGACAGAGGGCATAAATCTGAGTCAATTACGTTGGAATCTCAAAAAAAAAAAAGAAGGGTGAGAAAAAGGGATGCACTGGGAGAAAATGGAAGTGAAAAGTAGAATCTGGAAATTTTTTTTTCACATAAAAGAAGTACGGAGGAATGAGCTTTTTTGGGGGGTGGAGGAGTAGGCAATACTTGAATCTCATTTTCACTGAAATTGGCTCAAAGAGGGAAGAATATATATAAAAACACTCAGTTGTGTATAGAAATGTAACTTACCCAATAGGGAAATAGGAGATGAAGAGGATGGGAGGAGGAGGATGGAGATGGGGTGATACAAGGGAGGACAGATTAAGGGAGGAGAAAGAAGTATACTGTCTAAGAGGGTCAGGATAAAAAAGGAGAAAGAAGAAGAAATATAAGAAAATGGGATGGAAAGAAACAAAATGTGAATGGGTTGAGCTCATTCATAAAATGGAAGTGGAAAGCAGAATGGATTAAAAACCAGAATCCAACAAAATATTTTTTACAAGAGACACCCTTGAAAGAGGAAGAGAATTAAAATAAAGGGCTGGAACAGAATTTAATATGCTTCAGCTGAAATTTAAAAAAAGGCTAGGGTAGTAATCATAATCTCACATAAAAGTAAAAGTAAAAATAGACCTAATTAAATTGGGAATTAAGTCAGGGAAGCTACATTTTGTTAAAAGGTGCCATAGGTAAAAAAAATAATGAAAGGAATTTTTATAGCAATTTTATCTGATAAAGCCCTCACTTCTCAAATACATACTGACTATAGAACTGAAACAAATTTGAGAAAATAAATGCCATTCCCCAACTGATAAATGGTCAAAGGAACAGTTTTCAGAAGAAGAAATCAAAGCTATCTAAAGTCACATGAAAAAATACTCAAAATCACTATTGATTAGAGAAAGGAAAATTAAAACAACTCTGAGGCACCACCTCACACCTATCAGAAATGACAAATGTTGGAGGGGATGAGGGACGAACAGTGAATTGATCCAACAATTCTGGTGAACAATTTCGCCAAAGAGTTATAAACCTTTGATTAGGTTATATAGGTTATATTACCTTTGATACAGCAATATCACTATAAGGTACATGTCTGAAAGAGATCAAAGAAAAAGGAAAAGATGTGCACAAAAATAATTATAGCATCTCTTCTCGTGGTGGCAAAGAACTGGAAATTGAAAGGATGCTCATTAACTGGGGAATGGTTGAACAGAACAAGTTCTGTTATATAATTGTGATGGTGACTGTCATGCTAACGGAAATAAATAACAAGGGGGGGTACTTTCAGAAAAATATGAATTCAGACCTATATGAACTGATGCAAAGTGAAATGAGAAGAACCAGTAGATCATTGTGTATATATACAGAATCAGCAATATTGTAATGATGATCAACTTTGAAACAGACTTGGCTACTGTGATTAATTCAATGAACCAAGACAATTCCAAAGGACTTATGATGAAATAAAAATCCTGTCCCCCCCACCAGAGACAGAACTGATGAACTGAGTGCAAACTGAAAGACAACCTTCTCATTTCCTTTATATTTTTCCTTTTTTTTTCCAGAAATATGCTAATATGGTAATAGGTTTTGCATGATTTCACATGTATTGTTTGTCTTCTCAGTGAGTGGATGAGGGGGTTAGAGGGAGAGAATTAGAAACTCAAAATTTAAAAAGAAAATAATACTAAAAATAAATAAGAAATCTGAAAAATATATTTTATCATTTGCTGTTTTATTATGTTATTAAAATAGATAAAAACTTATTTTTCATATTTTCATTACATATTTCCATCGGGCTGGAACCAATGACCATATTTTACATATAATTATGACTTCAAATAGTGTTAATTAGAATGATTCAACCACTTCAAAGGATTCATTTTTTGCACTAATCAGGACATAACCATACAAAAAAGAAATCAACTTTTTCTAGGACATTTGGTAATCATGTCTTGCAGAACTCATAAAAATCTCTTAGGCTACCCCAAAAATTAACTACAGCTTATGTACCACTATCTCTTTCACTGGATTAAGAAGTAGATAAATTCAATAAAGAATTGATAAAATTCTTCAAATGAAATTAACTTATACTTTTAACATTAGGTGATTTCATTATAATGATAGGACTAAGAAAAGAGACCAGAAATAATGCTAGAAAATATAGTTAAGCATCATGGAATGTGAAGAAAGGCTTATAGACTATATTAAAGTCTCATGCCTATTCATTATGAATATTTTGAGAAAAGGATCAAGTAGGGGAGGCTAGGTGGCGCAGTGAATAGAGCACTGGTCGTGGAGTCAGGAGGACCTGAGTTCAAATCTGACCTCAGACAGTAAACACAAAACTAGCCATGTGACCTTGGGCAAGTCACTTAACCCCAACTGCCCTACCTTCCTCCCTCCAAAAAGAAGAAAAAAGAAAAGAGAGAGAGAGAGAGAGAGAGACAGAGAAGGATCAAGGAATTGTGGGATATGGTGAGATATCACACACACAAAAAAAGGAAACAGATTCATTTTAACAGAGAGGAAATGTTTTGTTAGGAAATATCTGAAACAACTGTCTCTGTATGCTCAGACTATGGACTTTTTAGAGCAAAGTTCACAATTAATACAAACCTAGAAAATACAAAAAGGGAAAAATATAAAGGGCAGAATTTAAAACAACTTCATTCTGACTTAGTTAAGTAAATTTTTTATTTGAAAAATTAAAAAAAAGGAAAGGGGAGAATATGATGACCCTAGTCAGCTTGAACATGAATATGGACATACTTTTCAAATAATCCCAAATACACTATTTTATACAGCCCATTAGAGTGGGAGAAGCAATGAGAGATAGTAGATAGAGAGCCAATCCTGACCCAAGAAGACCTGGATTTGAGTGTTGCCTCAGATGCATGCTTGCTAGGTGAACTCATTTAACCCCCAAGGTCCCCAGGCAACTAAAAGTACACATTGTATAGCAGTTGCTTTGGCAGAACAAGGTTTACTCAGTATGGATTGCCTACATCAATAAAATGACAAGTCTGGGCTTTACACCCTCTCTGTCCCCATTTAGTGAGGATCCTTTTATGGAAATATTATGAAGAATATAAGATACAAAATGTGGACTATGATTCAAAATAAAATGTGGGTTACTTTAGGTTGCCAAGAAAAACAGTAAGAAATGTGTTTGACTACCACATAAAACGAGATGCCTGCCAGGACACAAACCTTAATAAAAGGCATTAAGATGGGTCTACTAAGATGGTTACATAGCAGAGGAAAAAGTAATAGTAATAACTAATGTTTATAAAATTTATAGTTTTAACATATGTTGATCTTCACAACCACCTGGGAGGATGAGAAGTACTCATTCTCATTTTTACACATGTAGCATCAGGCTCAGAGAGATTAAGCAGCTCATCTATGGTTATGGAGTTATGACTTGTCAAAGCAAACCTCTGAGCCAGGTCTCCCCTGATCTCAAGGTCACACCTCCTCCCACTAGAACAAGCTGCTTCTAGAATGAAGAACAGACCTAGAGCTAGGAGTGTCAGATTCAAATCCCAGATTTACCATTAAACTTTATTACAGGGTCTCCCTAAGCAGAGCAGCACATAGTAAACATCTTAATTCAGATTTACAAGTTAGTACAACAACAGCTAAGTTTTGCTACTGGTACCAAGAAGCAGAACAAATTCTGTGTAGTATCTAAAGAGAGAGGGAAAAACCGTGGTTTACTGTCACACAACACCATACTATCATTATCCATTGTTTAAACACATAAAAATTGATTGATACATAAACAAATAATATTTGATCTGAAGACAACATTTAAAGGACTATTTTATCTTTGGTCATACATCTAGAAAATGAATAAAACTCAACAGCAGCTTCATTGTCTCAACTAAAATGTCATCACATGACAAATACATCTAGCACTTACCTCTCGTGTCTGGGTTTATCCATGATGTTGCACAGTGAATTTTCAAGGGGCACCCATTAAAAACCTTTGAAAAGCAAGCACCCATCTGAAAACAACAACAACAACAACAAAACAAAACCGAGTCAATGCACATAAATAAGCAAAAGGTTAATTTATGTATTTTAAAAAGAGGCATATAGAATTGCTGATAATTCCCCAAATAAGACAATTTTCCCAATTCTAAGGCCAATATGTAAAAAGTTTTAATAGCTCAATATTTTCAATATGTTACAGAATGAGGAAAGGAAAAAGAAAATAATCCACTATTTTTTATTCCTTCTGACTTTCTGAATAAATGACTAAAGATTCCCCCCCCCAACAATCTGTTTATGTATGATATTAACTCAATAACTAATATGAAAAGTATTCTAAGATTGTGGGATAACAATAAAATCAGAATAGTCACAAAGGCAAAGCTTTTTCCTTTGTTTTGCTTAAAAAATGATTTCGACAGCTGAATTTAACATACGAGAAATGAAAAGCAATGTAACTGAAAATAACTATTCTTTGTCCTTGAGTCTCATGAGGAGTACTTTTCTAGCAGTTTTCTTATATATAACCTACATTTTTTCTTTCTAGAAAGCTTCATTGGGAACATTTAATAAGAATTTAGATGATATTAAAATTCTTCAAACTTTGTGATTTCTGATAAATATATTATTGTAATGGTAATTTGAAGATCTTCCCTGCCCCCTAATAAGCCTAAGAGAATTTGAAGACCTTTCCTGCTTTGAAGATATACCTTGCCACTAATAGACTGAATGTAATCACATGGAGCCTGTGGTGGGAATAGTTTGCAGAAGGGTGGAGCAGAGCCTGCAGGGAGTCAGAGCAGCTAGACCAGAGGGAGGAGAAGATGCATCCCAGAGAGATAGGCTTGTGAATAAATGTTGGTTTGTGGGAAGGCTAAAGGATGCTGTGGCTCTCTGTGCTGTTATGGCTTATTAACTTCTTTGCTACTATGATGGAATCGGCTTACTGGTTTTGGGATTTGGTTTTCTGGTGTCAGAATAAATGTTTCGCTTCAGTCTTCTATATGGAGAATCTGCTATATTTTGCAATTGAGCATGATGCTAACATATATATATATATATATATATATATATATATATATATACACATACACATATATAGTCACTATTGGTGCTGTAAATATTGTGTTGGTGCTACACTTACTAAAATAATGCTTCACACATTTCAATTTTGCTTTATATTGGTCAAAAGTCCAACACAATATCAACTGAAAAATTCTCATTTTGGTCACAATCAACATTTGTTTTAGACTATTTACCAAATTAATTTATTTAACTATGCAGAATAACTGTTGAGAATATGGGTAGAGCTGTGAAATTGTTTAAATTTGATCAGGTAAAGTCTTTTTCCCAAAGTTATGGTAAGTTAAAAGAGTAACCTTTTTTTGACATACTAGGCATCATACTGCAGCATCAAGGCAAATAGTAAGCCAAGAAACACCAGACACAGGACAAATACTTGTGTTCAATACTAGTAACTAAATGAATTTTTGTTTAAGCCAGATACTTCAAATAGTTTAACTAAATTTTTGCTTTACTCACATATAACTAACAATCAATATTTCCAAGGTTTTAAAGTATTTTTAAAAGGGATATAATTCTGTCTGGAATTACTACTAAGCAGTAAAAGGAGATCATTTAAAAAAAATAAGGTAGAACTTATGCTATATTGTAGAAATCACATAATTTTAATAATGTATTAATTACATTCTAAGATAGTGAAAGTATAGACCTGTGACATTATTGGTAAAGGAAATTCTAAGGGTGAAAAAGTTCCCTCTATCAATGCAGGTCATCACCTTCTTTGTAATTCACAGTTCAACAGGTTAAATATCTTGCTCAGGGCTACCCAGTCAGTATATATCAGAAGCAAAAACTGAACCCACATCTTCCTAACCATCAGGCTAGTTTTCTATCTATTCCACAATATTGCCTTTTACTAAGAAATATGAAAAAATAGTTAGAAATTAAGGCAACATTTACCCTTGGAATTTTTTTTTAAATATGCCAAATTGGAAAAAGTTAATATAAATATAAAAAGAGCTAAAAAAGTCAATGTTAGCATTGGATTAAAGTAATCAGTATCATGTCATACAATTATGACTTTCAGTAAATGGATATCACAGTTGCATGTCTGGTTTCTCAAAATATGCTTAAGGTTAGTAGCCATTTATCTTAGTTGGTTAACTGTATCAGGATTAAATATGAGGTATTCAGGAGTTTTGTCTATACTAGCTGAATTTCTGGTCTTCCTATGAGTACACTATTGTTGTACATTATCCATCCTCAAATGTATGTGAATGTGCATGTATTTATGCATGATATTGTGTTAAGAAACGGATGAATTTTTGAATTTCTATGCACTAAAACTATATGGCATTGAACTACAGATACTCTCTTTGGAACATTAGAGATGTTTGAAGTTTATAGGATTTCCATTTAGAAAGGACTCTGAAGATGATCTACTGACCCTCCTTAGTTCTGTAAAGAGGAAAAATGAGGGCCAGAAAGGATAGGTAATTTGATTAAGGTCATGTTGTTAGTGATAGATAATAGTGCTGGGAGTTGATTGTTGGTCCTCTGACTCAGAGTCTACACCTTGAGAAGGTATTTAGGCTACAGAAAGTAGAATGGTAAATAATAGGTACAGAAAAAAGATCATGGATATACTGTTTGCAATATTTTGATAAATCAAGCTATATACACAAACTAATGTTTTAAAATGTATGTTGTTAATCACATAGCACTATATCACAGGTGCTTAAAAACTATTCATTGATTGAACGCTTAATTTATTCTCATTTCTTCACTGTGACATTTCATATTCTTTGAAATTAAGATATACATTTTTAACATTAAAGCAGTTTCCTTCTGTAAGAATCAAATTGAAAATACTAATATTAAAATTTAAGTTCAAATGATTCAAGAACAAAAATTTATTAATGTTTAGTTAAATTTTTTTTTAAGGCTGTGAGGTTAAGTCCTGGATACTAAAACAAAAAAGAAAAAGGCCTGACCCTGGGGGAGCAATGAAGATTCTACTGTGAAACTACAAAAGGCACAAATTAAATACACAGAATAAACAAGGAATTTCAAGAGGCAGAGGGTGCTAACAACAAGGGAGATGAAGAAAGGCCCTGATGTGATTACAGATTTAATAAAAATTTTGCTGATTTTGAATTTCTAATATTTTGCACTGTGGGAACTACAACAGAAATATTTTCAAACAGGAAAATAATTTACCCAATGATTCAAATGAATATCAATGAATGATCCTATTTTCCTGTGTTTTGTTGAATAACTTACCTTTCTACCATTTAGTACTTACATGCACTTTAGGTGTTGGAGGAAGACCATTGCTAATGGGTTTCTAGAAAAAGAAATGCATCGAGCAAATTGTAAGTACAGACTTTATAAAAGGTTGACTTAATTTCAAGGCTAATGTTAAAGATTATGAATTAACAACAAAGAACAGAATTAAAAAGCCATATTGTAACTAGGAAACACTGGGGGAAAAAACACCAATAAATGAAATCCAAAAGACACAATTAGATTCAAGACTCATGAAAAGAATAATCTCAAGGTGAAGTACTAACTTATAGGAAGCAATTATTTGACATGCTTTTCAAATTCTAGCCTGTACCCAAATTTTTACTTTTGGATAAGGTATTTTAAAGATAAATTTCTTCATGTTAAATTTACTATTATCTCAATTGGTATTACTGCCAACTCCTAAAGAGAACTCTCTATTACCATTATGCAATGAATTCAGTTTAATTGTCTTCCTTAAATTGAGGTTCCTAATATTGTGTTATATCAGCTGCTTTTTTTTAATTTTTTTTAATTTTTTTTTTTTTAAGGGTTAAGTAACTTGCTCAAGGTTACAGGGCCAGTTATTTCTGGATGTGGTGCTGAGTATCTGAGCCTGGATTTGATCCAGGTCATCCCGACACTGGAACCAGTGCTCTTACTCGCTGAGCCACCTGGCCGCCCCTAAGCAATTGGGGTTAAGTAACTTGCTCAAGGTTACACGGCCAGGTGTTTCTGGGTGGGTGCTAAGTGTCTGAGCCCGGGATTCGATCTCCAGGTCTTCTCAACACTGGAGCCGGTGCTCTTACTCGCTGTGCTACCTGGCCGCCCCTATCATCTGCTTTTGCTTAACTAAAATTTTAAATTACATGTCTCTCAAAATGTGCAGCAGTTACAACTAATGTCATAATGTATAAACATGGCTGGGTTTTTTTTTTAAACATTCTGAATAACTACATAGTTTTGAATATTAACCTAATAAAGAAAATCACAACTGAAACAGGTTTTATTTTTGCTGTTGCTATTATTAATTCTCTCTTCTAAGCAGACTGAATTTGTAAGGCAAGTCTACAGTTGGGAAAAAAAAAACAACCCAGTACAAATAATTTAAAATGCACAAATCCCCCAGCAAGAAGTGATTATTTTTGAAAATAAAAAGATGAGCTTTCTGATAATGGTGGAACTAGTCTACTGTATTTTAAATTCTTCCCTGTAAATTTGCATGCCTTCACCTGTATAGGATTATATGTAACTCATTACAAAATACCCAACATTCTATATTTTTCTCAAAAAAAAAATTTCTAAAACATCTTTAAGATATTACAGTGCATTATAATACACAGTTTGCTTAGAGGAAAGGGTACAGAATAAAGCCTTTAGCTGCCTATATGGAGAATATTACCATACATGTTGTGGAAGAAAAGTTTAAATATTCTGCATTTTAGATTACAAGATTGTTAAAGACATTTTGCTAGACCAACAGACATTCTTGCTGCTTGAAGGCAAATTCAAAGGCAGAGTTAACTTAAACTCTCTCTCTTCAGGCTGGGTACACATTTTACAGTATTCAGGGAAAAAAAATCTAGTCAAGATTAAGCAAGGATGAAGAGTCAGAGTTTAGGAAATAGTCTCTAATTTATCTAATAGAAATAACACATCTGAAAATGTAAGCATACCCAGGAGTCCTTTTTCCTACAACCATTCAATCTCTCTGGTCAAATGAAAGTGAACTTAAGAGAAAATTCTATAATACAATTAACCAAAGATTTCTTCCTTCTTCTATCTCTAACCACTTAATTTTGACCTAAATCACATCAGAGAGGAATCCTGCCTGGGCTAAATAAGCCTCCAACCATTAGAAACTGGTTAAGACTCAGAATGATATAAAAAGATTTCATAGCAGTATACTGTTTCTGAGTTGACAGTTAAAGAAAGGCTGATAAAGTTTCTCGTTCATATCAGATCAAGGAGTAATGAGAAAAAATGATTTCATAATCTCTTTTTAAAAAAGGAGGGACTTAGTATAATTGTACAACATGTACTGCTTACTGATGAGAATGTTCCTAATATGATAAAACTATCGTTTTAACTAGTAGATACAGAATTTAATGAAATTTTTTCTTAACTCAATCTTATAGGGATCTCTTCTCTACGAAAAGTATTAAGAAGAATTTTTCCTCAGCAACGGATATCTATATGTAGCTGGGGCTTACTTTCCAAATTTTAAAAATCTTTTATATTTTTACAGGACATGACAAAAAAATACTCAGCTAAAGTATTTTAATACATAAAATATACATAGCTATGAGTCTGCTTTTTGCTTTTTCCCAAGTGACCTATGATACTTACAACAAATTCATCCTGATTTTTCCTTCTTCACTCAGATTATTTTCTCCAAAGACTAACAATGAAACCATTCACTGTGTACTGGGTAGTCCAGGTTAGAGTTAATCTAGGGGGAAATAACTATAGCTTTTCTTATACTTAATGGGAAGATGGGGCCTTCCATAAAAATGAGGTCTTTCCATAAAGACAGCCAGGAGAGCTTTTTGTAGTCACCTTTTAGTAACATTGATGGCTACTGATAAAAAAATTTACCCAATAAAAAAAGAAGTGCTTCTATATACTCAGAAGCTCAAATTTTATATGCATTCTGGTACAATCAAGCATTCTAAAGTAAATATCTTTTTTAAATTTAAAATGCATCACTTATGTTTAAAATAACAAAACTGACTTTTTTCTGTAGTATTCTATTTCAGTAATTAATTCAATCACAATTAGTTGAATAGAAATGAATAGTGATTATAGTTGAATTACTTTATATTTTAGTTTTATAACTGCATTTGTAGAATTACAGCATTAGTGTAATAGTGAAAGAGGGCACAAAAGTACAAATGCAGTTTATAAATAAATACCTACTGGTACATCTTTCTTTTCTTTCCTTGAAAGGTTTGTGCCTCTATTTTCATTTTGCTGCTGGTATAATGAGCCACTTCGATCACCATTCAGTTGGAAGGAGTTCAGTCCATTACCTTAATAAGATATGTTTAGTTACAACACATTGAATATTTATGAGTATTGATACTACATTAAGGAATTTCTAATTTCTGTCTAAGGGCACTTTCTCAAATTAAAAATAAATATGCTTTATGAAACAAAAAGTCTTGTATACATTTTTCCTTATCATATGTCCTTGATATTTTCTTATAAAACGTTAAGCCAGATAAATGAAAATTATTCACTAATTTAGAAATGTCACAAAAAGCTATCTTTCTTTGAGATGAGAAATAAAAAACTCCTCCACACTCCAAATTTCAATTGCAGACAATATTTTCAATAAAATTCTACAATCTGTATGGTGAGAAAAAGCAAGAAAGATGGATACATTGTTCCCCAGCCCCTCTCCCCAGAGAGTATTCAGATTCAATTTCTTAATAGTTGAAATCCCCCATTTTTTCCTTCTCCAGGCCATATGATATGTCCAGTGTTGGTGGATTTTACTTGGTTTTTCCTCTTAATACCTAATGGGGCAGGTTTCTGTGGGGGTAACCGGGGAGGTGGTGGTCTGGGTGGAACTTGTGATGGCTTTGCTGGACTCTCAGGCACAGGACATCTCTTGATTGTCCCTTGATTATCATCCTCAGTGGGAGGAGTTTCCTGTGGTATGTAGATGGATTTAGGCTGAAATGATATATAAAAGTCATAAGGATATGCCGGTAAATAAAATTATTTTCCTGAAGAAAGGGGTTATATAATGTATCTAATAAAATATGTCCTTTGAAAACTTAAACATCTGTGAGGACAAATCATCATTCTTTATCTGATATTACAAACTCTATTTTAAAAACCACAAACACAAGTTTAAATTTTCCTATTCAATTCCTTGGAAGTATCACATAAATGAAATCAGGGAAACAGTAAGATCGTAAGCAAAAGAGTAAATGTATTTTTGATAACTTTAGAGTACTATGCTTGGGACATGTCATTCAGTTTGGAATAAATAATAATATTTTTATATATAAATGGCAGAATATATCTTTTAAAATTTACAATTGTGAATTAATGTCTGTACTGGGGATTCTTAACCTTTTTGCCTCATGGCTGCCTGGTGACATCTATGCATGACTTCTCAAATCAAATATTTAAATGCATAAAACAAAATACAGAATCACAAAGGAAATCAGTTATACTGATACATTCACAAAATATTATCTTTAAAAAAAACTCCAAATTCTGTAACCTTGAGCAAGTTACTTAATCCCAATTGCTTAGGGGCAGCCAGGTGGCTCCGTGAGTAAGAGCGCTGGCCCCAGCGTCAGGAGGCCTGTAATTGGTTCTGGCACCCACACAAAAATAACTGGCTGTGTAACCCTGAGCAAGTTACTTAACCCCAACTGCTTTAAAAAAAAAAAAAACACCTCCAAATTCATGGACAAGTTAAAAAGACCTAGTCTATGCAGATGATTTCCAAATCAATATATCCGGCTTACATCTTTCCCAGTTACCAGTTTTGCACTACTTTGCTTTTGGATTATTTCACCTGGATGTCTTTCATACATATCTCAAACTCAAAATGTCTAAATGACATTGATCATCCTTGTCCATAAACTGGCCCCTCTCTGTAACTTTTTACTTCTGTTCAGGGCATCATAACCCTTCTAGTCACCTACCTGTTTACAACCTCATGCCAACCTCTCCTTCCTTCTCAACTTCCCCCTCCATAACCAAGAAGTTGCCTTATCTTGTCAATTTTATTTCTACACCATTTGAACCTTGCATCTCCAAATGACCACTATATAGCTCCAGTATCTTTATTTTGCATTAGAGCTCTCCCTGGCTGGAAGGTTTAAGTTGTTTTCCTTCTTTTTCCATATCTTTTCTCCCTATTTCCTGAATACTTTCTATAAATCTACAATATCCTATGTTGGATGTTAATGGTTTCTATCTTCAAGAAGCTCGTGGTCTAAGGTTGGTGCTAACAAGAGATGAAAGAGATCTATTTCCAAATCTACAAGTAGCAAGAAAAGTTGGAAAGAGGGCAGAGGAGGAAACTAGAGAGCTTTTTTACTCCTCCAGGAGTTAGGCTTTCACTATTTATATTTACAATCCCTGAATACAGACATATTTATATTCAAATCTAAGTGCCTGTGTACACTCACACTCGCTAAAGCTAATTTTAAAAAGTTTAAATTATAATCTATAAGAAGTTTTAAATTATTCACAATTTCTATATGTCCATTACTATTTATCACCAATTTAAAAATATATTTATTTGATACATAAAACACATCCTTGAAGGATAAAATTGCAAACCAATCAATAAAAACAAAACCCTTACTTCTAGATCTTCATAGAAAAGTTGTCTATATATGCCACAGATATCAAAGAAAGTGATTAGGCTCTATGATTCTTTCAAAATAGCTTTGAAAGTAATAGAACACCTAGACATCATCTTTCAAGAACTTAATCAAGGAAAATCGCCCTGATATTCTAGAATCAGAAGATAAAATGAAATTGAAATAATCTGCTGATCACCTTCTGGAAGACTTCCAGGAATATTCTAGCCAAATTCCTCCCAAGTGAAGGAGAAAATACTACAAATTATCAAAAAGAAACAACTCAAATATCAGAGACAATCAGGAAAACACAAGATTTAACAGGTTCCTAGATTAAAGAATAACAGGGCTTGGAATGTGATATTCTGGAGGGTTAAAGAGCTACAACTAAACGGAATATAATCCTTTGGGGGGGGGGGAGAATGAACATTCAACTAAACAGAAGACTTTTGAATATTCTTGATGAAAAGAACAGAGCCGAATAGGAAATCTGAATTTCAAATATAAGAATCAAGAGAAGAATAAAAAAGGTAAATAGGAAAGAAAAATCATAAGGGTCTTAATAAAATCAAACTCTACATGCCTACATAACAGAATGATACTTGTAACTCCTAAAAGCTTTCTCTTATTTAGGGCAGTTAGAAGGAGAATACATCTACAGAAGGCATAGGTATGGGTTGAGTATGATGGGATGATGATCTAAAAAAATAAAATTAAGGGGTGAGAAAGAGGAATGCTCTGGGAGAAGGGGAAATGGAAGAGACAGAATGGAGTAAATTAACTGACATAAAAGAGCTTTTATAGTGGAGAGGAAGATGGGAAAGGTGGCATGGAATGCTTCTTGGTCAGAACTGGCTCAAAGAAGGAATAACACAGACACTCAAATGGACATATAGAAATCTATCTTACCCTACAGGAAAGTAAGAGGGGGAAGGAGATAGGTGGGGGTGGGAATGATTGAACAAGCTGCTGTTCTATTGTGCTATAAGAAATGATGAGCTGAACGCTCTCAGAAAAACTCAAAAAAGACTTACATGAACTGATGCAAAGTGAAATGAGCAGAACCAAGAAAACAGCAATATAATATAATGATCAATTATGAATGACTTCGCTCTTCTCAGCAATACAATGATAGAAGACAATTCTGAAAGACTTATGATGAAAAGCACTATCCATTTCCAGAAAAGAAATGATGGAGTCTAAATGCAGATCAAAGCATGATATTTTTTACTTTATTTTTCTTGGTTTCTTTTTATCTCTTTTTTTCTTTCATACCATGACTAACATGGAAATATGTTTTACATGACTGCATATGTATAACCTATATCAGATTACTTGTCTTCTCAACAAGGGAAGTAGAAGGAAGAGGGAGAGAGATACTTTGGAAGTCAAAAAAATGTTTTTAAAGAATATTAAAAATTGCTTTTACATGTTATTGGGGAAAAATATTAAATTTAAAAAAGAAAATAGTAGATCAGAATTATTTTAAGTATCTCCAGGCAGAGTCAAGATGGCGGAGTAGAAACAGGACTTCTTTGCAGCTCTGGCTCCCATCTCCCTCAATTCATGTGAAAAATGACTCTAGAAAAACTTTGGAGCTACAGAACCCACAAAATGACACAGAGAAGCTAACCTCCCGCTGAGAACAGCCCAGCAAGTCGGCAGCAAGCAGCCTGGGAGCCGACTCCAGCCCAGATTTAACAAGAGGTCTTCCAGGGCAGCCTGACCAGCTGCTGGGTGGAGGGACTTCAGATCACCAGCAGCTGTGGTGGTTTCCACAATTATCAACCCAGATGCCAAGGACAAAGTGAGAGGTCAATGCAGCGTGGACTTTGGGATCCAGTAGTTTGGAGTGTGATTCAGGCCTTTGCCCATGGGGCAAGAAGCAGCACTGTGGCTGTGCAGCTGCTGCCACATGGCAGCTTCAGCTCCTGGTCTGCAGAGTGTAGGGGGACCAAGAAACCAGTCTGATGGGTAATCACTCTTGCTTCAACCTACTTGGATCTGGATTGTTGTCTAGGTGGAGGTCCTGGGGTGTGTGACCAGTTTGCCAGAGCGTGTGGAGACTTCAGAGAGGGCACCCAACTAATACTTTCAGCAGCTGTGAAAACCCTAGCATTTGGGATAAAGCTCCTGTTTCTGGTAGCAGAGTTCTACACTGTGGCAAAAAGCCCAAAAGTCAAGTAATTGAGTGGCAACATGAGCAGGCAAAGGAAACAAAGCAAATAGGCCAAACCAACTTTACACTCCTATTTTGGGGACAAAAAGGATCAAAGAATGGAACAGGAGGAAGACAGTGAAGTCAGAACTCCTGCACCAAAAGCTTCCAAAAAAATATGAGCTAGTTACAGGCCAGAAAGGAGCTTAAAAAGGATTTTGAAATTCAAATAAGAGAAGTGGAGGAGAAATTGGGAAGAGAAATGAGAATGATGCAAGAAAATTATGAAATGAGAGTCAACCACCTGACTGAAGAAAATAACACCTTAAAAAATAGACTAACTCAGATGGCAAGAGTCTCAAAAAGGCAATGAGGAGAAGAATGCCTTAAAAAGCCAAATTTGCCAGATGGAAAAAGAATCTCAAAAGCTCACTGAAGGGAATCATTCTTTCAGAATTAGATTGGAGCAAATGGAAGCTAGTGACTTTATGAGAAATCAAGATACTGTTAAACAGATCCAAACAAATGAAAAAATAGAAGGCAATGTGAAATATCTCACTGGGAAAACCACTGACCTGGAAAATAGATCCAGGAGAGATAATTTAAAAATTATTGGACTTCCTAAAAGTCATGATCTTAAAAAGAAACTAGAAATCATCCTTCAAGAAATTCTCAAGGAAAATTGACCTGATGTTTTAGAACCAGAGGGCAAAATAGAAGTTGAAAGAGTCCATGGATCACCTCCTGAAAAAGATGCCCAGAAGAAAACTCCTAGGAATATTATATCCAGGTTCTGGAGTTCCCAGATCAAGGAGAAAATATTATAAGCAGCCAGGAAGAAACAATTTAAATATTGTGGAAACACAATCAGGATAACTCAGGACCTGGCAGCTTCTACATTGAGGGATCGAAGGGCTTGGAATATGATATTCTTTAGGTCAAAGGAGCTAGTATTAAAACCAAGAATCACCTACCCAGCAAAACTGAGTATCATGTTTCAGGGGAAAAATATGGTCATTCAGTGGAATAGAAGACTTTCAAGCATTTTGGATGAAAAAACCAGAGTTGAATAGAAAATCTGACATTTAGATCCAAGAAGCAAGAGAAGCCTGAGAAAGTAAACAGGGTAAACTTCTCAAAGTTGAACTCTTTATATTCCTCATTGAAAAACAATAATTGTAACTTATGAAACTTTTCTCAGTATGAGAATAGTTGAAGGGAATACAAATGTTTATATGTGTGTATGTATATATATGTATGTATATGTATACATATATATGTCTATATAGGAGGGTATATGGGCGTATAAATACATATGTGAGTGTGTGTATATATGTCTACAGGTATACATAAGACAGAGGGCACAGGACCAATTGAATAGGAGGGATGATACCTAAAAGGTGAAATGAAGAAGTGAGAGGGGAATATAGTGAGAGGAGATGGGGAGAGACAGAATGGGGTAAATTACCTCATATAAAAGAGGCAAGGGAAAACTGTAACAATGGAGGGGAAGAACAGGAAGGCAAAAGGGAATGAGTCAACCTTATTCGCATTGAAATTGGCTTAGGGAGGGAATGACATACACACTAAATAGTGTATCTCACCCTACAGGAATGTAGGGGGGAAGGGGAAGAGAGGGGGATAATGGAAGGGAGGGAAGGCTGGCGGGGAGGGAAGTTAGAAGCACCCACTTTTGAAAAGGGAAAGGATCAAAGTACAGAATAAAACAAGTAGGGGGTGGGATAGGATAGAGGGAAATATAGTCAGACTTCCACAATATCCACTATAGAAATGTTTTGCATAGCTACTCATGTACAACCTATATTGAATTGCTTATCTTCCCAGTGAAGGTGGGTGACAAGGGAGGAAGGGAAAGAATCTGGAATCCAAAGTATTAAAATCAAATGTTTAAAAATATACATATTATTATTAATATTTTACATGTAACTGGGAAGTGAGATATATAGGCACTGGGGCATAGAGATCCACCGTGCCCTACTGGAAAGCTGAAGGGGGCATGGGGGAAGATATGGGAGAGCAGATTGGGGGAGGGGATATTCAGTGGGAATGCTGTTTTGGGGTGGTGGGTAGGGAAAATTGAGAAGAAAATTTGTAGCTCAAAATCTTGTGGAAATGAATGATGTAAACTAAAAAATAAAAAAAGAGAAAAAAAAGTATCTCCAAAATTTGATAAGGAAAATAAACTTACCTTTGGTGGTAAAGGAGGTGGAACCTTTGCTTTCATAGTTGAACTAAAAATAGTAAATTGTAAAATTAGAACTCTAATATTAAGTTTTAGAAGTGAAATATCACTAGATATTTTTTTCAAGCTTAAAGGAATAGTCCAAATTTTTCATTTTAAAATCACAGTAGAAATAAGTAGATGCATACTTTTGTCAGATCCTGACAATTTTTACAAATCTACTACTGAATGAAAATGTCAGTTTGAAATCTGTGGAGCAGATATGCTTTCATAATTTTTAGATATTATATTTAATTAAAATTGGAAAAGAAAATTACTTTCCATTTGTTACTGTTGAAGGGTAATTAGTCAACATGAAAAATTAACCAAAAATTTGATGACACATGACAGAACAAGGATGAAGAACTTATCTGGGTTCAATTGAAGTGCTTGAGAGATATGAAATATATATTTTTACCATGACAATTTATTTTATTAAAAAAGCTTAATTTAATAATATCATCTAAAATTGTGCCATAAACATAACAGGTACTTAATTTCTTTTAAACAATATTGAATTCTATGGAATTTTCAAGTGAGAAGGGACCTAAGGCCCTGTTTTGTCTTCTCATGGCATGAAGCTTGCCCTAGGTTCTTCAAGGATTCTCAAAGGATCTATCAAAATGGAAAGGTTATGAATGTGAGACTGGCTATGAATTATGTCTGATGTTCATGAATCAAGCAACTTGTCCATAACCTTTAGTCCTATGAGAGCTAAGTAGAAACTCGAGAAGTTCACTTACCTACCTATGATAATCCAGCTGGCAGACAGACAGGACCTGTAATGCTAAGCTGCCTTTTTCAAGTGTTTGCTCTATCTTTTCTTGCTCTCTCATTCTACATAAAGTAGGTCCTTAATAGATGTTTGTCCAACTGAATCATTTTTAATAACAAAAGCTAAACTAATAATAACCTTACTGAAGAGAATAAAGCTACTAAATCAGCAACTGAGATCAATGGGAAAATTTTAATGAAAAGCTTTTTTTAAAAATGTGAGCAATCAACAATTATGGAGAAAGGCAAAGAAAGAAACAGTGGTACAATCCAAGACTACTGATTACTTTGAAAACTATAGTGTTATATATAATCTAAAATCAATATGAAATCTTTTCTTCTCACTGTGAATGGCATAAAAGATAAACTCTAAGTACTTACTGTTTAGATTCATCATCATCTCCTTCCTCATCTTCTAAATGTGCCACATGTCCCCTACAGAAATTAGAAAAATAAAATGGCTGAAAGGCCTTAACTGATTGGGAGAGAAATTCTATAATGTATAGGAATGGCTACTTCTGTTAAGAATTTTCCTCTTTCTTGCTTAGGCTTAGCTTAGAAAAAACTCAATTTTGTTGCTTTTTGCGGGGGGGCGAGGGGGGAGAGAAGAGGCAAATTGAAATTATTAGGAACAGGGATAAGTGTACACAATTTAAAAAAATAGTACAGGATGGGGCAACTAGGTGGTACAGTGAATATAGCACTGGCCCTCAAGTCAGGAGGACCCAAGTTCAAATCCAGCCACAGACATGTGACACACTTACTAGCTTTATGATGTTGGGTAAGTCACTTAACCCCAATTGCCTTGTCTTCCTCCCTCCAAAAAAAAGATTAATACAGATGAAAATTACCTCTGATGCAATTCTTCTTCAACAGATTTCAAAAGACTCCTTTGAAAATCAAAATAAAAACATTTGATAAATATATACAAGCAGAAGAATAAAACTTAAACTTTTATCATTTGAGATGTACAAAAATAGCATTATTTATATGTTTAAACAATTTCAAGAATACACTATAAAAAAGATTGATGCATTTATCCTCTCTAAGCACTGAAACAACATTTAGTGATAGATCACCAATAATTTTGCCTGACAACTTTAAACATCATAAATAAGTAAAATAAAGGGATCTTAATACTCAATGAAAAAAAACCCCATCAGTTTAAAAAGAAGACATTTACTATGGAAAGTCACAGTTAAGAATGACAAAAAAATTTCAGGTTTATATTCAAGGATTTTCAAGACTGATAAATGAGAAAAAAGTTGATCTACTAATATTTTATTTCTCAAAAAAAAAAAAAAAGGAATATAACATTTTTCAAAAGTCATGCTCTCAGACAATCCTACAAAATGAAACATGTTGGACCTCTCTGCAAAAGCATGCATGCATGTGATGTGAATACATGAATGTAGCAGCACTTTGCTTTCACAGAAGACAAAGTTACTTACCTGTAAAAACTGTTCTCCAGGGGTGTACTGGCAAACAAATTTACACTTTGGGGAGTTTGAGCCTGAATTAGACCAAATGGAAGGATACTACATTTAGGCCCAGGTCAAAGATTTTTTTTATTGCCAGGAGAGGGATAGGAAAAGTAAAGCCTTCCAAGGACCACTTAATTCTCACTACAAGATCCTCTATTGCAAGGATTCTTAACCTAGGATCCTTGAATTTGTTTAAAAAAATTTTTTTTATAACTTTAGTTCATTATAGTTTTACAATGTAATCCTATATATTTTATTTTATGCATTTAAAAACTTTATTCTGACAAGACTCCACAGGTTTCACTTGACTGCCAAAGGGGTCCAGAACACAAAAGGTCAAGGACTCAGGTTGAGGGTGAAATGAGTAAATATCCATCTCTTCTATAATAAACCAAATACGCTTCCTAAAATTGATGGGACAGAGATTATCATGGCAAATATGTTTTCTCTAAAGTGTTAAATAAACTCCTACTAGATTAGGCCTGTACAACCTGTGGCCCACTTACATCCCTTGGGCCACTTGTGGAACACCAAAGGATTTTTGGAGTCCATGAAAAATGTAGAGGAAAACATTCTTTGTATGTACAAGAAATCCTCTGGCATGCCACAAGCTGCCCAGAGCTGTAAGTGGTCCATGGGCTGCAGGGTGTGCAGGCCTGCACTAGATGCCGAGCAGTGGAGACAGAAATGAAGCAGTCTCGGCTCTTGTGGAATTTACATTTTATCAACAAGACAACATATTCACATGTAAGCATATACAATATACTTAAAACAGATAACAAGGTAATTTTTTTGGTGGAGAGAAAAAGGCCAATTAGAAAAGGCTTTTGATGTACAAGGCAGGTGAAGCTTCAATTGAGCTCTGAAAGGAGCTAGGAAAGAGTTAAAGAATGAGGGTGACGAGGGAGTGAACTGCAGACAAGGGAGACAATCTCTGCAAAGGTGTAGAAATGAGAGAATGTGGTGTCATGAGAGAAAGAACAAAAAAAGGCCAATATTGCTGTAACTCTGAGTGTGTGGAGGCTAATGTATAATAAAGCTGGAAAGAGAGGTTGGAGCCAAGTTACAATATATTTTAGTGACCTTATGCTTCATCTGTTTAATGATAGCGTTCATAAAATGTAAAAAGTCATTGAACCATGTTTAAGAATAGGATCTTAGAAGGGACTCTTTCTTTTACAGATGAGTAAACCAAAGTAGCAGCTAACTAACATTTTCAATAGGTAAAGTAATGTGTTACAGGTGATACAGATAAACTTCTGAGTTTCAAGCCTTAGTTGTTTCTACTTTGTAAGAGAACAAACTGAGATACTGAATGTAAGCTGATTTTCCTAATTCACAAAGCTCTTCAATACTATAGTTAGTACAAGGAGTTTCTGATTAGGTTAGTATCCATGAAGGAGCATTTACTTTTTCAGATTAAATATTAAGTCACTGAAGTCTGTACAAGAATATGCAAAGAAGCTATGATAATGTAAGAATGGGTAATTTCCAGTCTAGAAATTCCCTCCTCCAAGTACAAAGCAACTCAGTTAAGATGTAGGGAGCTAACCAATTCATATAAAGTTAAGTTATATGTGCCGGTCTACAGTTATTGAAGCATATGAAGTAGTATTTGAATCTGTCTTCCTCATTTCAAGTGTAGTGCCTTATTCAATACACAGCCCTACCTGTTTGAAAAATCTGACATCTATAAATAAAAAAAACCAACTTGTTCTGGGGACATTAATTCATATTTTCTTACTTATGGATATGACAGACTTTCAGGCAAGAGATAATTAGTAGAAGAGAGGGGAGGATTTCTATCTTAGAATCTTAAAATATTAATAAGGGAAATAAAAAATATAGGTTTAAATTTTTCCAGTAAACACTTAGAATTATTGCCAATGCTTATGACTGAGGATGGGAGAGAGAGACAGGAGTCAGAGTACTATAATCTTCTCTCATGTTGCCAGTCCTCTAAGAGCAGGACAAAAAGGATCAATAAAAAGTTGTGTGAAATCTTACAAATTGTCATTTTTAAAAATGCTAAGGCCTGGACACCGTCCCTCCACCGGGTGGGGAAGTCATGACTTCTGGGTTCCGTTAACTCCTGGAGGGCAAGGATTGTCTTTTACCTTTCTTTGTACCCTTAGCACTTAGTACAGCGCCTGGCACATGGCAGGTGCTTAATAACTGCTTGGTGATCATCAAATGGCTGATTAAAAGAAGTCTATGATGTGAGAGAGTGATCCATTGTCAAGACTAATAAACTGTTTGCTGGCATATTCCATAGTCTGTGAGCATGAGGAATGACAGGATAGTAGAACGAAGCAGGCAATTATTTGAGATTCTTTTCATTATTAATTTTTACTTATTTTAGACATATTTTGCCTACCAAAATTTTATCTGGAAAGCTCTGATTCCGGAATTTTGGACAAAAAGTAAAGCAAAGAAGTAATTAAATACATATAACCCCTTAAAGCATCAAAGTACATTAAAGCACTTATTTCATCTAGATTTAATTGGGTAGTTCATTTAATTCAAAAGTCAGGAAGCTGAGAAACAAGGCTCACAAATTAAAAAGAAATGAAATTAAGTAAGGAAAGAAATTGTGGCCCTGATGACTGGAGATTGGCACATGAGAGTACCAGTCCTTTGAAACTAGGTAAATGTACCTCTACCCTAAACCAGTGTCAAAATAACATCATTCCCCTCAATCACCTAAAAGGACTTCAAGTTAATTTTGCTTCCAATAACAGAAAAGACTTTTAGAGAATCACCGGATTTAATAATTTATCTTTTTTTTTCTTTTCTTAAAATACACACACATTTTATGTGGGGTTTGGCTCTCAAAATTAAAACTTTAGTAAGACTTTAAGGGGCCAGAGGAAGTTAATTCTATCCATTTCAAGGATAAAATGCCAAAGATGATATGCATGGAAAGAACAATTTCATTACTTCTAGGAAGTTAAGAGTACTTCTGCTTTCTCTGTGAAAAAGAGAAACAAAAATAACTACACTGTAGTTCTAATTAGGTACTTCCTGCCTGGTGTAGAAGAGGTAGACACCCACAAGTGGAAATCTGTCTGCCTGAATACCTATGGAGAGAACAGGAGACACTTCTCAGTTTTAAAACACTTCCCAGTCACAGGAACAAAGCAGACACAAGTAAATACAATAGGGGAGTGCTACATCCATGCTCATGTCACATGTATGGAATATACCTGTACACAAAACACAGCCAAAAGGCACAACTTTTGGCCAACCTACCTTGCCAGTGAATCGTTATATAGAGTACAATTCCTTAAGCAGTGATCCAATTAATCAAAAAATGGAAGGTTGTGAAAATTAACATTTTTTTTGCCTAGTCAAAATAAATTACACTGTAAATAATTTTAATTAGCACAATAAGACAGTGGAAAGTCACCTTTCTTAATTAAAGGCAACAGGTCATTTGTTGATATTGCATTTTTCTATTCTTCTGTAAGGTTTTTTAAAAAAATATTTTGTACATTAGTTATTAAAACAGAGAAGGTGAATTAAACAATTTTGTAAAACTATTTGTCCTTAATTGATGTTTGTGTGATTTGCTCAAAAGGGCAACCTCAAATTTAGACCAAGCCATGAGAAACCCAGAAATTCTTGGGTTTTATATATGATAGTAGATATGACTTATCTAATTTCCAACAAGATAAAAACAACTAGAAATATCAACTGCATCTGATTTTCATAGAGTACATTTTTAATATATTTGGTAATTTAAGAAATATCTTAACAGAATAATTTGGAATATTTAATAAAAAATTATGTTTAAATTAAAGTTAATTGAGTAACCAGGCAGATTAAAAGGATTAAAGTTAGTGTTCCAGAGAACTGATGTCTATATTGGGAAAGATGTCAATCTCACAATTAAGTAATCTTTAATCAAGGCATGATTTTTAGTATTTAGAGTCCAATAAAGCTATTAATATTCAGAAGCCACTTTCCAACTATCTATTTTAAAACACAGAAATGGGGGAAATGATGCATAATATTAAATCTCAGGACTAAATTGTTTTTTAATTTAAAATTTTTTGGGTATTAATATGAACTAAAGATTGAACATCTTGACAACTGAGATCTTAACTGTTTAAATTTAATTCACTTCCATGAAAGATGAATATTTGTAATTTACAAATTATACAACTAGGGAAATGTAGTTTGTGGAATTCAACTTGAGTCAGGAATTTTAACAATTACTGAAGAACAGCATCAAATGGGCTAAAAATACATTTATATATGAAAAACATAATATTCTTGAAAATAATAACTACTCCTTTTAGAGGAGACATTCAAAAGGCTGGATGGAGTATTTCTTGTCTCTTTCCAGCAGTTTATACAAGCTAGAAAACAATGAATCAAAGTACATACCCGATATGTTTGTGAATGAGTATAAGAATAAAAAAAAAATTTAAGTGTTTTAAGGTTTGAAAAGCACTTTCTTAGGCTGGCTCTGTGGGGTAGACAGTCCAAATATTATAATCCCTATTTTACGGAGGAGGAAACAGAAGTTTGGAGAGGTTCTTGGCTATTAAGTTTCAGAGTTGGGAATCAAACCCAGGTCTTTTATTTCTAAGGCCATGGCTTTTCCCCCCAGTATTATATGCTTAAAAAAACTTAAAATGATGCTGCCTTCTGGAAATTAAAGGAACAAAAGTAACACAAATGATTATAAAATGCTCTTCAAGTTGTTTCAAGATACGACTTACAAAGAAGACATTTTAAAAGGGAAAAATGTTCTAGGAAAGAAATGGGAAAATGTACACATACAAACAACATAAATCTGACTCAGAAAAAACTTTTAAAGGGTAACTTAAATGAGATTTTTCTTAGATTTTGAAACAGACTAAATATACAGAAGAGAAATCATTTTAATAATTCTTCGATGGATAAACCAAACATAAGTATGAATTAAAATTGTACACTATCTCCAAAAAAGGCACCAAAATAATGAACATAATGAAAACATCAAGAATTAATGGAATCTGTTAAAAGAATGGAGTCAATTAGGTTTAAAAAGATTTTTAAAACAGTATTATTGAAAATCTTTAGTATTTATACAGATTTTGGGTCCTCAGTTTCTAGAGTTTAACACAACAACATTTTTTTGACTGATACAAAAGACATATAAAACAACAACTGATAATCATGCTCCTTTATGGTTTGAAATGTGGTATATTGTAGAATCTGTCCAAGGCAGTTAGTTATTATTAGATGAAATGGAATTTTACCATCACACTTTTTTTCCTCTGACCTGTCTTTAAACTACAATGTCTCAATAAAATTCTAGTTGTTAGGTTAAGTCACATGCTTCAGAGTTCAATCGTGGAATAAAAAAAAATATTATAGCCTGAAGACTAAATGGAAAGAATTGTCACTTATTTATATTCAGTTTAAAATGGAATTTTGCATTTCACTTTATAATAGTGAGGGGCTGGTCATTTTATGAGGTAACATTTTCTAAAAATATTGAACTGAACCACCTATATATAAAAAAACTGTCATTATTATTATTTGTACAAAATAAAACTTAAAAACACTCTGCTACAGAATAATTATAACTTTGATATGATTAAAACAGTAAAGATAATTTAAATAATTCTCAATTTTGAGTTAATAAAAACTTTACTTACTTATTTCCACCTAAAAAATAACTGCTCTGGTGTCCTTGTCCATATTCTAGTTGAAGATCCTAATTTTACAAAGTAAAATACTTGGTAAGATGAGAAAATCTTAGAAAAACCAAAACTCAATCAATTATACATTATATCAAAAGAATGAAATTACAAATAAAAAGAATTCTGTATTGCTTATATTTTTTACAGCTGTAATATATTTAAAGACATGTAATAAAAGAACTAAGAATCTGCAGTTATACTTTAAACTTATTTCTATCTTAGAGTGCTTAGACTACACAAACAATTGCCATTTAAATATAATTCCATGTCTAAACCTGACCACTAAAACAACTAAAAATGAAATTGTTTTAAAAACTGCATTTAAGACCAAGTTACAATTAACTAGGAATTATGACAGAGCACAGCAACTATGAACAGCTTTGGTTGGGTTTGTAAGATAAAACATAAATGTGCTTTTCTATCACATTCTGCTTTATTTTCCTTGGGTAAAAAAAAAAAAAGAAATAAGCTGTGCCTTTGAAACAAATTTGTAAACTTATATAAAACCAAAGTCTCATATAAAAGGCTTAGTTTTTCGATGTTTTATAGGAGTAAACTAATTTCTAATGGGAACTGAACACTAAAACTTAATTTTTCAATTATTCTTAAAACATTCCATAACTTAAAATCAGAAGTATATTGCTATCTACTATTAGGCTAAATACATAGTACAGACATCCTCTTAGTGCTCAAAAGATTTATGCCTGGCATTAGTGATACTGAAAATATCAGTGTAAGCCACCCTGGCTACATCTTTGTGGATTACAAGTATCAGAGCTGTGGAAGAGTGAAAATCAAACAATTCAAACCTAAGCATTTGCTGAGGAACAAAAAAAAAAGGTTTTTATGACCATGGAAGGAATGTCAAAAGATGCCTTCTCCCACAGAAAAAGCCTACAGCTTATTTACATTATATTTCCAAAATGTTATAACATAGAGTTGAATATTTAACCTTTTATTTTCCTTAGGAAATATGCATTTATGGTGGTTTAAAAATGAATTTATAGTTCTTTTTCAGGGTGGCACAAACTTGTCTATATTAATTTTCTTGTTCTATAAATTTTGATATTTTGACCTAGCAGGATATATAAATACAATTTTCTACCACAAATGCTCTTAAGTCCAGGGATACAGCTAGGATAATTTATTTTTACATTTCACAGAAGTGAAAAATCTCTATAAAATCTGTTTTCTGAAATCTGTCAAAAAGTTTTTAGTGAAACTGAAAACAAAGATACTACTTTAGACAAAGTTTAAATGTTTCCTTTTCTTTTTTTTGCCAAGGGTGGGGGTGGGTCTACTATACATAATAATGTAATTTATTACCAGAGAGAAAATATGAGAAAATAACATTTCATAGTTAAAAAGTTATAAAGTTCATATGAAATTACAATGAAAAACAATCCATTTTACTTATTATAATGATATTTCTTGAAAGGATAAAATCAAAATGTTATCCCAGTGCTTGCATACAATAAAAAAAGAATTTTAATTGCATGTGGTATTCAGAAGTTCTCATGTTAACTTTTCCTTAGCCCTTTACCTTTTGGTACTATTTATTTACTAGTTGTTATAATTTTCTTTAAAAATTTTCTTTATATTAGTATTATTACCATGAGAAAGCCTAATTACTATGGATACAATTCTAGAGATAATGAAGACCTACCTACCAGGATAACGTGAATGACAAAAATGGCAAAATTCCCTAAGAATTTTCATCTCTAAGTTAGCTAGTCATCATAACCCCAAGACTGTAGTCTTTTCACATATGACAGAAATAGACAAAAACGATACAGGATAAAGCAATAATTTCTGTTGCACAAATACCAAGCAAGCCAATTTTTACTAAGAACTGTGGTAGGATCACCTAATTACATCAAAAACAAACAAAAATTTAATGGCAGCCAAAAAAAAAAATTACCAAATGAGGTTAGCAATCCTCTAGGAAAGGAGGAAAAAAGCAGATTTGAAATCACTTAAGTGGGATTTTGTAAGTAATTCAGCAGAACTTGGAATGAGTGGAAAGAAGCATATACCAGCAAACAGATTTTTATGGGTGGTTCCAAAGTCAGGTTTAGATACAAAGAAATCTACAAAATGGGCCAAACATTAAAAGCAAGCTAAACATAAAATGTTCATATATTAATAATCACTTGGTTTGCCACTTCACTTAGACAGCATTTCACAGACACAGTAAAGAAAAAATAAACATGACAGAGATATGTGAAACTAGGATACAATAGCCCATGATGGTGATAATACTATATTCAGCATAATCTTAAGATTTTTTAAAAGTATTTTTTTAGATAAAGAATCTGAAGCTAATAATTTAATGAAAAGAACAGTGGAATATTTATTTGGAGTTAAGTAAAAAAATAAAACAACCTTGAAATTCTTTAAGATAGTAATTCATTTAAATAATATTTCAAGGATTCACAATCTCATTGGTACAGATATTTCCTCCATAATGCACAACACAAGGCCTATGCATTAGTTGATGGGCTTTCTGAGTTCTATGGCTGAAAAAAACTGACTGCCCGATGGAGTACCTTCTAACAACATGTGGGCCAGGACAGATGTAGAAATCTTCCAGAATTAAGTAAAAGTCTACATGTATTAAGGTAAAAAGGTCGAAAATATGAAACAAATATTTTAGCAAAAACATTCCAACCGTAAAGGAAAACAGTTATAGTAAGGCTAAAAAATGTTCTACTACAATATGAGAGAAAAGCAGGGCTTGAATAAGGATGTCCTCAGGATAGTCAAAGAAAAGATAAACATGCAATTTGACAGAGAAAAATGTCATAAGATTTGCTATAGAAGGCTAATTAAGACAAAAACAACTTGAATCACAGGCTGTTAGAAGTGAACTTAATGGTTGAATTATGTCACAGTGAAACACTGAATTTTTAACAATGTCAGAAAACTGCATGAATCAAAAGATGAATTGATCAAGTAGTATTGGACTACTAGAGTGTGGTGAGGATTTTCTATTTCCACTTTTAAAAATGAAATTTAGTAGCCTAAATGTTTTATAAGGTGTAAAATTTCAGAACATTCTGTGAAACTCCAAAATTAGTTTTTCCTGAATAAGTAGACATAAAAGATTGATTACCTTATATTAATTTTATAACAACTTAGTCTAAATAATACCATACTTAAATTTGGCATTATTCAATGATTTAGAAGAATAAACTTTCATGTGCCATGTCTTTTATGTGGAAGGCATTCAATAGTGATTAAATATGTTATAATACTTACTAGGTAAATGTTAAAAGGCAAACTTAGGAAAAGGTAGTACCAGGTAAGGGTTACATGCAATATATCTTTTCAATTTAATGATGGATAAAAGGACTCTGGTAGGATGCTTTCTTTCTTAATTTCTGAGAATAATATGAAGTATAAATATTAAATGTTCTTTAAAAATTTAATAGAATACTTAAAAATTCTAAAAAGTTTGAAAAAATTCTGATGTTTCCTTTAGTAGTTCCTTTAGAGATGTATCTATATGTTTTTCTGAAACTGAATTATTAAACATTTCTTTCTGGTCTTCTGATAGTTTGAGTATTTTATATTTTTGGAAGTAATCCTCTCTTTTGTGTTCTCAAATTTGTTAGCATATAGGTGTGCATAAATAATATATACAGTAACCACAACACAAATGGAAAAGAACTACACATTAAAGAATCAAAAGTAAATGTAATGAAAGTACAGAGATTATGTGGGATATGAATGACCAAAGATATGAGAGGACACCCCCTGGCCACCTCTGTGGAGGTGAAAGGTCCAGAGGTGTACACATTGCACATGCTTTCAGACTCAATGTATTGACTAGTTGTGCTGATTTCTTTATCTTAAAAAAAAAAAAAAAGAACTCTCTAAAGTTTCCTAAACCTCAAGAGAATAAGTTTGGATTAGATATATCCCTTCCATTCTGAAATTTTATTAAATCACTAAAATTCAACAATTGGATAAAGTTTTAACTCTTTCAAGATGCCAACCCTGCTTCTCTGGCCCACCCTTATCTTTCTTTCTGACTCCTATACTGCTGGCTGGTAGACTCTGTGCTATGCCAAATGTCCATATGTTTCAGTTCTGTTTTCCACAGAGGACTCTGAAGGTCAAAGAGATATGCCATAGAATTCCTTACAATACCTAGCATAGTCAAAGTATATGTAAAGTCCTCAATAAATACTCGTTAAACTGAACTGCATTCATGAAAATTATCTTTTGGGTCCAAAAGACACATAAAAAAAGCACCCAAATAATGGGACCTTGGAATAAGACATCATTTTTTGCAGGTGGGTTAAGGACAGAGGTAAAAGACTTTAAATTTAGTTTGGTATCTGTTACCACATTCAGTCACATTCAACTTCTAATTACCTTCTTTAAATGCTTAGATGCTTTAACTACCAATGGTTTCAGGGATGACAAGTGTAGGATAATACAAAGTGCTGGCCTAAGAAAATTAAGCATGGCCCAGTAATTCTTCTTTTAAAAATATATCCACAGTGATTAATTTTTTAAAAGCTAATTTTCTAAAAAATATCTTTTAAGTATGTGAAAAACACTGCATTAAAACAGTAAAGAGACATCCAAAAGGAAAATATATAACTGTTGCCAAATTAACTTCTGTGTTTGAGTACAAACAATAAATATTACAGTAAATACTGAGAGTCTTCATAAAAACAATAACAATATATCCGGAGAAAAAAAATTATTTCTGGTTCAGCAAAAATTACTAGTCTTTAATATATGGTAGTTAGCTAATGCTAAACAAAATAAACTACTAAAAATAATTAACATGATGCAACCAGACAAAATGTAAGTGCTTTGTAAAGAAAACATAAGACAAAACCAACGCTGACAAAGAAAATCAGAAGATGAGAAATACCAGATTAGATCTTGCAGTGTAGTATATTTCTTCTGAACTGTCCAAAAAATCGTCACTGTCGGGCTGTTTAGCAGACAGAGACCAAGAAACCCAGGTTATTTACACTTAGAACAAAAGCCACAAATACACAAAGGGAAATTTTCACAAGGGGGTAAGTCCTGCCAACATAATTTTGTTAAGGCAAATGCAAAGTAATATTATATTAAAGTGCTTCAGAAAAAGCATTTACAATAAACTTTGCATGAAAATATTAAAATCTTAGTTTAGGGTTTGAATACACATAATGACAATTTAGGGGGGTAGGGAAAAGCAAAATGAACAAAAGCTGCCTTAACAAAACACAATTAGCATTTGTCAATTTCATTTCGATTTTCTCAGTATTTCTACCTCTACTTATTCTTCCTAGCTATCATAAACGAATTTTTCTTTAAGCTTCCCTGGATTATGTACTAAATCAGACAATTTCCATGAGAAAGTTGAAGATTCCATCTGTTGGTTTAAAAAAAAAAAAATTGACCAAGTAGGTTTAAATATTAATAAGAAATTTGCCCCTTTAGTCTTTATAATTCCTTGATCCTCATATTTCTGTCACTACTATAACAAGGAAAAAAATTAGCTAGATTTAAGATAGATTTCCAAACTGGACACACAAAGCTTTACTGGAAGTAATGATTTTCTCAAGGAGCAATAATGTTAAAAAGTTAAAATTTCAACTCCCCCCATACTATAGCACAAATGTTGTGAATTATTTTAAGTAATTTCCCTTTTAAGAATGTATCTCACATTATTAAATATCTTAGGAAAGAAAACTTGAACTCTAAAGCTATTTTTTTTTTACAGGATCTGTGATTTCATCTGTGTAAGGAACTACTGTTAAAGAAACTCTTCAAAAATCAGTAACTGGCCTGAAATTAACAGTTGCATTTAAAAACTGATTGGAGGCATTAAGGTTAAGTAACTCGTTCATGGTCACAGAGCCAGCATGTCTGAGTAAAGACAAGAAAATAGGTCATTAAGTTTGGTTTACTTTAAGAACTGAATTAAATTGAGTACTGTCATTGTATTTTGTACTACATTAAAGTTTCATAAATTGGCCTTTGAAAATGTGTTCTTTACTGGGACAACATTCTAATTTAAACCCTTGGGAAGTTAGAAAAATATACCCTAATGTACACAAGAAAATCCAGTCACAAAAATTGAAACATATGAACAGGAAAATAAAATAAAAGGGTCAACTTAAAAAAAAAAAGTTTAAACAAAGAATATTAAAATTACCATTAAAGTTATTCCACTAGTTTATTACTGATGTATGGGTCCAGATGACCTATAATAATTGATAATCTTATTAACAAATTTGACAATTTTTGAAACTGCTTGCTTACCTTATAGTTCCCAAATGCTTTAAATAAATATTACCAACACTTTTTTTGGGGAGGGTAGGGGGAGAGAAACAGCATTGATTGGTATGTCACAAAGATTAAACAAAATAAAAACATCATCAGAATTAACAATCACAGCTTATATTATTTACCAGCTCATGATGTGGCTCTGTTTCCTTCCTTAAGGGTGGATCAAATTTTACTTGTCCAACTATCAAAAGGAAAAAAGAAAAAGCTTGTTAAAAAAAATCTCAAGAGCAACTGAACTGAAATGTTACTCAGTGACAAAAGATGCTAAATTTCTGACACTGTACTAATGGCCTAATAAAAAAAATCAAGTAAAAAGTTTCTTATAAAGGAAAAGAAGAGAGATGCAGGAAGGAATGGGGTAGGAGATACATTAAACTTAACTGGTGTTTCTGTAGATTTTACAAAGTTCCTTTCCAACACTGACAATTTTTTTTTTAAATGATAGATAACAAAAGGACTCTAAAAGCACGATCTCATTTGCTGCTTCACTATAGCTCAGCATTACTATTTTAGCAATCCAGTCAACATAATCACTCAGGACATCTTAACTCTGGCCTCAGGTAGGGCAAAGTGCAATTGAGCAGCGTTCAACTGTTCAATTCAGCCAACATTTAAGTGCCTAAGAAGTATAGGACATTGTGCTGGGCATTAGGGTTTCAAAGTCAACCACAAAATAATTATGGCTCTTGGGGAGTTTACATTCCACCAATGAGATACAGCACATCCAGTACATAGAGAGTAATTTCAAAAGGGAATAGTATATAATGGAAAGAAAATCAGCTCTAGAGTCTGAGGACATAGGTTCAAATCCCACTTTCAATTCTTATGACAAGAGTAGTAAGGTTCAGCCACTGAAGTTCAAGGTCTCACCATGTCACTTCCATTCAATAAACTCCTGTGGCTCTTTAACGCTTCTGGAAGCAAACACAAAATGCTGTTTGACATTCAAAGCCTTTCATAAGCTAGCCTCCCATAGTCTTCTTATACCTTACTCCTTGATACACGTTCTCTTGGATACAATGACACTGGCCTCCTGCATATGTCATACGAACAACACACTTGATCCTTTGCATTTTTTCTGGTTGGCACCTGTGCCTGGAATGCTCTCCATCCTCACCTTAGCCTACTGATTTCTGTGGCTTCCTCTAAGTGCCAACTAGAACCTCACCTTTTACTAGAAAATTTCCCCAATCCCTCCTAAATCTGGTGCATTCTGTCTTTAAATTACTTCCTATTTATTCTGTACATAGCAGCGTGCTTTGTATGCTGTCTCTCCCATTAGCATAGAAGCCCCTTGAGTAAGCTCCCTGCCTTTTGCCTTTCTGTGTATTCCAAGTGCTTAGCACAGTGCCTGGCACACAGTAGGCACTTAATAAATGTTTGACTGAGTGATGTTAAACACATCACTTAACCTACCAGGTCCTCAGTTTCCTCATCTGTAAAATGAGAAGGTTATATTAGATAGGCTTTCAAGTCCCTTCCATCTCTACATCTGTGATCCAGAGATGATGATCCATAGAGTGGGGATCAAGAATGGCTTCCTACAGTAGTAGCACCCTGGTTGTACTTGAAAGGAATCTATCAATTGTAGAAGATAAAAGGTGAGAAGGGGGTTACATTCCAGACACAGGGAACAATCTGTGCAAAGACATGGAGGGAAAAGATAGGCTACTGATAGGTTAAATGGTTCGCCTGCTGTCACACTGCACATATGTATCAGAGGCAGACCTGAACTCAGGTCTCCTTGACTCCACTGCAGGGTCTCAGATATTATAAGGCACTGTCTCTCATTCTGTAGAAAGACCAAGTGTTAGCATTTCAACTTTAGAAATGAGGAAGCAGAGACTCAGAGAAGTGATTTACATAAGGTCGTGTATGGTGAGGAAAAAGTCAGGCCTTCTTCTTCCAAGCCCAGTGCTCTTTCCAGTAAGCCACAGTAGCTCTCAAGGTTTTCCTCATTGGTCCCCCTCCCACCCCAGATATTAATATTGTCTACTTCTTCATATTAATTTATATTGATTTATCTGTATATCTATTACATCCTCCACCCTGTAGTATGATATGAGTCCTTAGAGTATGTACTATTTTGCTTTCATCTTCGTATTCCAAACAGCTACCATAGTACCCTGTATGTGTACAGTAGGCATTTAATAGATATTTGCTGAAGAAGTCTAGTAATAGAGAGAATCTATGAATATTAGACATGCATTTACTAAATGCATGCTGATTGACCAGAGAACACATAGTACAAAATAGGCTACAAGTTCATAGGAACCTATGTACACACATGTACATTAATATAAAACTTCAGTGGAAGGAAAATCACTAGTTGGATACACAGGGGTGTTTCTGAAGGATGTAGAATTCAAGCTAGGTCCTGAAATGAGAGACTGTAACAGGGAAAGACAAAAAGAGGGAAGGACTGGAAAGGGCCATCCCAGAAGTATCAGAGCACAAGAACACAGAGGGAGAGGTTATTTATTTGTCTGGTGAAGTCTTATTTGGGTTATGGTTGTCAAGTTAGGCCAAAAAGATAGGTTAAAGTCGGATTGTGGGTAGTAAGGAAGTGAATTTTGTTTTTTTGAGTAGGAGAGTTACATAGTCAGATGAACACATTAGGAAGATTAATCTGGAAGTGATTAAAAACAATCAACAAACATTTATTAAAGCATCTACTCTGTGCCACACACAGAATAGTTTCCTTTTGTGTATTGTCTTCCCCCATTAGATTGCAATCTCTTTGAGGGCAGGTACAAATCCTTTACTTATTTGTTTGAGTTACATATCTCTGTAAGATTGGCAAATAACTAGATAGTGGAGAGGAGGAGAATCAAGAGGTGAGAATATAATACCAAGGTTATGAACCTGGGTGGCTAAAAGAATGGTGATACTCTCAACCATAGGGAAATAGGGAAATTTGGTTAGAGGGATGAGTTTGGAGGGAAAGGTGAGTTGTTTTGGATATAATGAATTTGAAATATTGACAGGATGATAAATTTGAAATGCTGACTTTTCAGTTGGTGATGTGTAATGGAACCCAGAAAAAATAGTGGAGAAACAGTAGAAGTACATGTTTAAACATATAAATTTGAGTCATTTACATAGGGATAATAATTAAATTCATAGGAACTGATGAAGTCAACAAGAAGAACAGCTAGAAACAAATGAGATAAACATGTAAAGTGCTTTGAAAGCCTTAGAACACTATTTAAACGTAAGTATTACTATCATTGTTCTATAGATAGGAGGGTGCTAAGAGAGAGAAAATATTAACATGAATAGGGAGTCAGGAAGAAAAGTAGATTTTGGGGAAATGAGAATGAATTTAGTTTTGAACATGTTGAATGTAAGGTGCTAGTCTGACAACCCCATGGAGAGATTTCTATTAAATAACATAACTGAATGCTTTAATACTCCTTTAAAACATTCAAGACTTTGGGACAGAAGTAGGGACATAAACATAAGACATCAGAGTCAAGACAAAATTAAACATTTCATTAAGATCCTATTGCTTACAAAACAAAATTAAGACACTGGGTATCGGAGGCGAAAAAAATCCCTTCTTTCATACTCCTCCAGTACAGTATTCAGGGAATTTTTTGTAGGTATAGGTATCCCTACTACCGACACAAAAAACTATCCTTCTATAATTAAGTACTTGTTCAAAGATGCTATTACCAAAAACTTTATCACCATATAGCCAACTAGGTAATGAGTTTACTGAGCTTGTTTGAGTCTAGGAAGGTTGATTCTCATAAGACAGACGTTCTCTTCTCCTTTTATACTAATTAACTTGGTCATCTATCATGGATTTAATTATTATTTCTTTGTTGATGATTTTCAAATCTACCTATCCTACCCTAATCTCTCTGCTGACTTCCCATCTCATATCACCAATTGTCTTTTAGATATCTTGAACTGGATGTCCAGGAGACATCTTAAACTAAACATATCCAAAACCAAACTCATTCTCTTTCCCCCAAATCCTCCCCACATCCTACCTTCCCTATTATTATAGCGGGCAATACCATTTTCCTGGGCCCTCAAGCTTGGAACCTAGGTGTTATTCCCAACTCCTCACCAATTCTGAGCCTCCATACCCAAAATATTGCCTTCACTTTTGCAATATAGCTCGACTATGTTCCCGTCTCTCCTCTGATACTGCTACCACTCTGGTACAGATGCTCATCATCTCATGCCTGGACTACTGCAATAGCCTGATAGTGTGTCTGCCTGCCTCAAGTCTCTCTCCACTCCAATCTAGCCTCCATACAGTCACCAAAGTGATTTTCCTAAAGTGCAGGTCCAAATTCATTATGCCCCAAACCAATAAACTTTAGTGGCTCCCTATCACCTCTAGGATTAAATACAAAATCCTGTTTAACATTCAAAGCCTTTTATAAACTAGCCCACTCCTCCTTTTCTAGTCCTTTCATTCCAACAAATACTCTTCTATCCAGTGGCAATGGTTTCCCTGCTGTTTCACCAGCAAGACATTCAAGACATTCCATCCTGGGGCCCCAGGCATTTTCTCTGGTTGTCCCCCATGTCTGGGATGCTTTCCCTCCTCATATCTGCCTACTGGTTTCCTTAAAATCCCATCTTCTATAGAAGCCTTTCCAAACCCCTCTTAATTCCAGTGCCTTCCCTATTTTAATTATTTCCTATTCACACCATATATAGCTTGTTTGTACATATCTGTTTGCTTACTGTCTCCTCCCATTAGAACATGAGCTCCTTAAGTGTAGGGACTTGTCTTGTTGCCTCTTTTCTCTAGCCTCAGCACAAAGTACAGTGCCTGGCATATCGAAGGTGCTTAGTGAATGTCTACTGACTGGCTGACTATAATTCATCCTCTATTTTTCCTATGTTGTGGTACATTTCTCCCTTTCACTATCCTACTCTATAGAAAGGTATCTATGGCACAGTGGAATCTGTTTAAGAGTCAGAAGACGCCCACCAGTGATACACACTGCCCACGTGATCCTGGACAACAGTTGCTTATACACATCGATAGAAGTAGTTTCCTCTCACCAGGGAATTATACATAATATAAAACATATATACTATGTACAGACACATATATAATAAAGAAATAACTCTTTGCAAAAGATCTCTAGTCAAAGTTAGGGGAAAACATGAAGGGTTATTCCGAGCGAAGGGGGTTCTTTAGGAATGCGAAAGTACAGTTAAATGAATCTGTGACAAACAAAACAATCAAACTCATTTCTAAGAACTTAAATGAAAACAGGCTTTGTTCAGAAAAAGTGTCCACTTGATCAGCCTGTGCTTCTCCTTCTGATATGATAAGAGAATAAACAGATCTGATGATGTTCAGTTTTTATTTTTTTCCTTTTTTTGAGCTGGGAGGGGTGGGACCCCTGGGAAGGGAGGATGGGGAGAAGAGATAAGGGCTGGAAATACAATAACTTCACTAGACTACTTTTCAATATTGCCCACACCTAGTACAGGAGCTATTTAGTAAATGCAAACATTTACTAAGATGGGCCATACAAATGTATAAGACAACCAGGCTAAGTGACTAGGAGAGAAAGTTTAGAGGAACTATAATAGTCTCTGCCATTAAAAAACTTAGAAAAAATGAAAGAAAAAAAATGTAGATACAGTAACTATAATACATGTTATGAGATCAATAATCAGGGGATAAAAAACAAATTTTTATGGTGAGGTAGAAAGAGACTAGAAAATCGTTAATTGGAGGCAGAAAAGACATTACAGGAGGGGAGGATCTGAGAAGCCTCAATTAAAGGCATGCCATGTAAGATGTGAATCTGGCTTTGAGTGATGCATAAAAAGGAGGAGAGTGGGAGGGAGGCCATCATGGAAAGGGGAGATGAAAGGCAAATGTAGCAAAAGGTTTATATGCTACATGTTAGTGGGGAGGCAAAGAGTGGTCTTAGATTTTATCAAGACTCAGCAAATGACTGGATTTGAGGCTGAGGTGAGAAAAACTGTAGATGACTGAGCTTGTGAGCCTCTCCTTATGTTTTACTTATAGTTTCTTTCAAAACTCAACTCAGATATCCCTTTCTCCAAGAGGCTTTTCATGATTCTCTCAATTTTCAGTGCCTCTTCCACTCCTTTCCCCATTATCTTCTATTTGTGTGTGTGTGTGTATAAACGTCCTTTTAAGGGTAAGATCTCTTTTGTATCATTATTTCATTTAAAACAAATTTTTTTTGTCTTTTTTGGAGGGGGGGAAGGCAGGGTCATTGGGATTATGTGACTTGCCCAAGATCACACAGCTAGCAAGTATTAAGTGTCTGAGGTTGGATTTGAACTCAGGTCCTCCTGACTCCAGGGTGGGTGCTCTATTCACTGCGCCATCTACCTGCCCCCTTTTGTTTCATTATTAATTTCTGTATCCTCACGACCTAAAAAAGTTATTTAACACAAAGAAGATGCTTCATAAATACTTATTAATTAAACCAATATGACCAGAAGGATACTGTTGCTCAACAGAAATAGGCCTATTTGGAAGAAGGTCAGGCTTGGGGTAAAAGATAACAAAGAGCTTGCTTGTAGACATGTCTGTACAGAGACAGACAGAATGAGATGCCTAAGAAATACCTAGTTGGAGTGGTCTAACAGGCAAATGTTAATAGGGAATGGTAACTTAAGATAGAGAAACAGCTATCTACTCCAACTGGATCTGGAAGTCATCTGCAAAGATAACTGAATCCATGGGAGTTGATGAGCTCACCAACAGTACTGGTACAAAGAAAGGGCAAAGGACATGTCTTATAGGACATCACGTTAAGGAGCAGGATCTAGATTATAACCCAGCGAATTATATTGAGAAAGAATAGTAAAATAGGCAGGAGGTTCAGGAGAAAGAAGTGTCCAGTAAGAAGTGATCTACAATGCCAAACACTATAAAAAGGTCAAGAAGGATGGGAATTAGGAGGTCCTTAGATTTAGTAATTAAATTGTTTATTACTAACAAGTATAACAGAATCCTGTGGCATTGAGAAGTAAGTGGGAAAAACACAGACAAAGAGTGATTTTTTGCCCTGGAGCCTGGCTTTAAAGGGAACAGAGCCATAGGATGATAGCCTGAGTCAAATGAAGATATTTAAAGAATTGGAGAGATGTAGGTCTATTTGAAGGAAGTAGGGGAAAAGACTGTAGAAACAGACAGATTAAAGAGAGGGGATAATTGAAGGGGCAAACTACCCAGGGGAGAGAGAAAGGGAGGGAATGGATCAACGGCACAAGAAGAGAGGATGGTCTAGGTGAGCAGGGCCTTTTCTTCTTCCAAGACTGGACCAAAGGAGGAGAGAAGGAAATGATGCTGAGTGGTTTCAAGGTATGGGATAGGGAAGAAGTTCATGATGGCTTCCATTAATTTTCTTTTTATGAAACAAAACACAAGTGGTGAGGTCTTCTGTTGAGAAGAGGGTGGTATAGGAGGCTTGAGAGAACAAAAGGTATGGAATAGCTGCTATGTGCAGTGTGACAGTTAAGGGAAGAATGAAAGATTTCTAGGTTAATTTCAGATCAGATTAACATAAATTTTTAGTAAATGGAGGTATCATAGCTGTGTGACTTCCTCTAGCTGTGTTGAGTACCAAAGATGGAGGTGTAAGGCAGGTAGACAGAGGATGAGGGCATCAGATTTGGCAAGATAAAACCATCGAGAGGACAAGGGAACAACAGGAAAGTGTAGAACTGAACTTGTTAAAGTCGTTAAGACTGAAAGGAGGAAAAGTAAGGTAGAAGTAGGAATGTTGGCCTAGGATGGGATGAAAAGGTAAAGTGACTAGAAGCTGGGGTGAGGACAAATAACACGGTTAGGAGTAAGGCATGGGGAGAGATGGGTAACTGGCACGTCAAGGCCAGACATGGGAGTATCAATTTAAGATCATGGAGTGCTTGTGCAAAATGGTAAAATCAAGATGCCATCTGTGTAACTGTAGGGTAGTATGTGATAATTTAGGAGGTTAATGAAATAAGAATCCAGGATGCTCAAGAGTACTTCAACATCTATGTTGATGAATCCAAGCAAAAAAGAAGCAATTGTAACAAAAAAGATTATCAGTCAGTTGTTAAATTCCTTGAGAAAGGAAAAGAGAGGAAGCTGAATAATGGTGGCCAAGCCAAATGTCTTGAAACAGCAGTGAGGGGCAAGGAGCATTCCTAATCCTCCTCTTAATCCAAAACATAAAGGTCATAAAGGGGCATACATTGGAGAGGATAGTCAGAAATGCTGTTATTTTCTAAGGAAAGCCAACCTTCTATGAGAGAAAGAGGGTGGAAGCACTGTCGGAGGAAGAGGTCTAGAAGAAGGGATCAATAAAAGCAGTGGTAAATTTTTCCAAGGCCACCCAAACAACTCTGTGCCTTCGGTTCAAAGCTGGTTCTAGCTCACTGTACCCAGAGAAGTTATCTATGGGCTTTGGGTCTAATTCTACACTCTAGTCTGGACAAGAGGCGATTCTCAACCCTTTGGGTTTTCCTTGAGCAGTCAGGCTGAACTTTCTGAGTGGCAGCTCTGCACTGCTTCAGGGTTTGAAGCAAGCAGCACAAGGCTGTCAACAAACAAGAGCATCTGTAGAATTTCATCATCTACAACAGAGGTTCTTAACCATTTTTATTTCATAAATTCCTCTGGCAGTTTGGTGAAAGTGAGGGATGTTCTCAAGGATTTCAAAGGAAATCACTTTTATTGAAACAGTTATCAAAATATTAAAAAGACAAGTTCATAGAATCTGGGTTCACTCCATCATAGTTTTTTTGGAAATAATGGTAATTCCATGTCTCAATGCCATATAGCAATGCCAGAAAACTATTAGTACTGAAAAGATGGGCCTTTGTTTTTGTCAGATGCTTGATGTCTAGCCAAAGTACTCTGCAATTTCACAAAGATAATCAAGCCTACTCCCTTCTTATTGTTCAACTCTGCGCCTAATTTACTGCTGACCTATGATGTCTGTACCAGATAGAAATATTGCTGGACAAGCTCTAAAGAGTTTCCACCTAAAGGCAGGTTTAAATTTGGGCAATGGATAGTATTATTCCACTAATGTAAGGATGGACAGGACAACAAACTCCTTTATACAATTACATATTCCTTTTTGTTGTTGTTATTGTTTTTTCTTTTTGAAGGGGGTAAGGCAGGGCAATTGGGGTTAAGTGATTTGCCCAAGGTCACACGGCTAGTAAGTGTTAAGTATCTGAGGTCGCATTTGAACTCAGGTCCTCCTGACTCCAGAGCCACTACTCTATACACTGCACCACCTAGCCACTCCCAATTACGTATTTCTTCTAGGAGAATCTGTGATATTCTGGGACTTGAACTATCAACCAGAAGGAATACCTGTTTGACCAGGAGCCTGTACTGGACAGCCACCAGTGCAGAATGGAATACTTTTGGCAGGCATGCATTGCCCTGCCTCATGCTTCACCTTAATGTTTATTATCAGAGGACAACTGACTAGGGTTGTTCCCATTAAATCTTGAATGAAAGAGAGATGACTTTCTCATCTCTGCACTTAAGTCAACAAGATGAGACTATAATTTGATTTTCAGGTTCTTATCAAGTATTTCACAGAATTTCTCTACCACTTTTTATCTTAAACAACTGATGCTGTATAGGATGCAAGCAATTTCGTGGTGGTCTCTTTGCAAATACTTATCATTCATATTGCAATGACCAAATAACCTCATGAAATAATGGCTCTTGTCGCTTTTGTACAACAAAACCTATACTGCCACCTCCTTTCTTTGTCTCTCCAAGAAGTACTTGTGAGCCATCCTTCTAGCATGGTAGAACCTGTTGAATCTTAAATTCTGCTGGAACAGCCTTTAAGAACTCCATGATGTGATGAGTTAATAGATTAGGACATTAAGATTATCCGTTATGCATGTAACACCAACTTAATGCTCTTCAGCAAAAAGCACAAAATTCTAAGTACAGCAAGGAAAGAATGACCAGGAAGAAATATGTTTTCTGCCAGGGGCATAACTTCAACATCTTTTTAAAGGACTGGACTAGCCCCAAATCTATGATCAATCAATAAATGTTTACTGAACAACTATCATGTGCCAGGGGTTGTGCTAAGTATTGGGATCCTATGAACTATGTTAGACTCTAAAAGGCAGTGTGACTCTGGTCCAGTCCCATAACCAGGGTTCTAAATAACTGCTTTTGACACCAACTTGCCTTTCCACCTTGGCAGCTTCACAGATCCAGAATTTGAAGGGATCTTAAGTCATCTGATCTAAACTTCTCATTGTACTGAGGGGGAAGTTACGGTCCAGGGAGGAGAAACGACTGATCCTAAGGCAATACAGGTTAAGTGGCAGAACCAGGATTTAGATTCAGGTCCAATGACTTCCAGTTCAATGCTACCTCTCTGGCAGGTTGTACTGTTAAGTACAGGTTAAGAAACAAAGATAAATTCAGTTTGGTCTCTAATTTATCAGGAAATCTCTAAATCTTTTCATGTCTCAGTTTTCTAACAAATAGGGGCAATAAGAGCAATAGGATTATTAGAAATAAATAAAATAATAAATGCAGAAATATTTTGAAAAGTTAATAGGTCAGTCAGTCAGTCAACATGTGCTAAGCACCTACTAGGTGCCAGGTGCTGTGCTAAATTTGGGGGATACATAGAAAGACAAAAGAAAAGCCCTGCTCTCGGGGAGCTCAGACCAACTGGGGTATTCTTCAGTGCCTACAACTGTGTTAAGGACTGTACCCATAAATGTTATTTCGTTTGAGATAATGGCAGAGACAACATGCGAAAACTCTGTACAAACAAGCTCTGTGATGTATAAATAGGAAAAAAAACAACGAAAGGAAGGCACTAGCCCTCAGAGGGGTCAGGAAAGGCTTCCTGTGGAAGGCGAGATGTCATCTGGGGCCTGAAGGAAGCCAGGGAAATCAGGAAACAGAGATGAGGCAGGAGAAAATCCTAGGCAGGGGAATAGTCAGAGAAAATGTCCCAAGTTAAAAGATGTTAAAAGAATGCCCGGTGCCAGGAACAGTGAAGAGGCAGCCAGTGTCACTGGGTCATAAGGCACATGAGGGTATAAAGTTTAAGAAGAATGGATAGGTAGGGGGGAAATCAAGTGATGAATCTCCCCTGAGTAAAGTGCAGTGACTCCCTATCGCTTTGAATTCTGATCTTGGAAGTGACAGGGGAGTCACTGCACTTGACTGAGTAGAGGTGATACGGTCAGACCTGAGTTTTAGGAATATCATTTTCAAGTGGAGGAAGGATTGGTGCAGAGAGAGACTTGAGGCAGGTAGATCCACTAGCTGGCTATTGAAATAATGAAGGCCTGAGGAGATGGGCTCCTGCACCAGGATGACAGTGGTGTCAGAGGAGATAAGAAGGTATATTTGAGAGATGTTGCAAAGGGAAACAGGCCTTGGAAACAGATTAGATATAGAAGCAGGGAGAAGGGAAGTCTATACAAATAAAAAGTACAGGAACAACAATTACTAATACTATGGCTGCTGCTGAAAGCTATCACTGTCAAGGGATGATTTCAAGTAGTGATATGGATAGATATTAGTGGTAGATGCTACCACATACTCTAGTAAAAAATCCTTTTTACTGCCTCAACCGCCTGCCAAAAACAAAAGAAAACACAATACCCAGGAAGGCTGTAATATTTTGAAAGTTTTACTTAAGTCAATTAGAATATAAACTCCTTGAATATAGTAACTGTCAATGACTTTATCTTTGTATCCTGAATGTCCATTATAATTATTGCTTAATATTTGTGGAAATAAATTAAATGAACTTAAATACCAGTATTCTGAAAAATGCTAAATGCTCGGTGGGAAAAAATTATATTAAAGTAGCATCAGTTGTATAATATATGCTTACAGTTTATCTCAGAGCGTGTCTTTTCTTCTCTCACATTTCTACTTGTTGAATGAATTCTGTGAGGCACAACAACCAGAGGCTAGGAAAGAGAAAAAAATCAACAAAAGCAGAGCTTTGGATAATAAGAGATATAGACTAGTCCATGCATTTTCTTATATTTGGAATAAATTCTTCATTCTAAGAGAAAATACAAATAAAATAATAACTTTTTAGACCGTTTAAAAAAGCCGACTAATTAATGTAACTAGAAACACAAAAATTACAATTCATAATACTTACAGGGCCTAAATTATCACACTTGCTCTGAAGTAGAAAGTGCTATTTTTAAGGTTTTTAAAAATCAATATTAAAATAGATATCATAATGTATTTTGCATATATGTATGCACATGCACACACACAAACTTCAAGAGATTAAATATTTCCTATAAAGAACATGAAAAACTAAACATTCATTTAGGGATCTGTTAGTGTTGAATTCAAGAAGATACTCATTCAGAAAACTTTTTTCTGAGAACAGGTTACAATGTAAGAACTTCAGTGAGAATGTCATATAATGGAGAATAATAATTCATGCCATTTTTATAGCATAGAATTTACAAAGAACTTTATCTAAATTATTTCATTTTATCTTTAAAGAAACCTTGTGAGACTGGTAGTAGCTATGCTATTATTTCCATTTTAAAGATGTGGAAAATTAGATCCAATGAGGCAAAAGTAATAAAGTCATTAAGTACTAGAGCTAGGATTTGAACCCAGGTCTTCTGATTCTGAAGCCAGCATCATAACTCCAAGAGGTAATTAAGCCATTTTCTCCCTGGTGTAGTACTATTCTTTCCTCTTTTATCCATACTAGAATTCCTATCATATCAGTTTTTTTTTTTTAAGCAACTGGGATTAAGTAACTTGCTCAAGGTTACACGGCCAGTTATTTCTGGGTATGGTGCTAAGTATCTGAGCCCAGATTCAATCCCAGGTCATCCCGACTCTGGGGCCGGTGCTCTTACTCGCTGAGCCACCTGGCTGCCCCTATCATATCAGTTTTCAATGATCATAACAACCTCCTGCTTAAGAATGTTCAATGGCTCCCCACTGCCTAAGGGATTAAAGAGCAAATGTCTTCCCAACTTGTTCCAATCTACCTTTTCTTCTTTTCCTCATAAACTGTGGAATCCTACTAAAGTATATTGTTTTCATCTCCTGAACTCATCCCACTCTTCTTATTTCTGCACATTTGTTTACATCATTCTCTATACCTAGAATTCAGCTCTACATTCTCTTTCCTCCTATATATCCCAGGTAAAATCCTTAATACCCACCAAGACTTACATCAAAATGCTATCTCTAAGACAAAGCTTTTTTCACTCACCCCCCTTCCTGCCCTCCCACTCCAATCTCTTACTGAATTTCTTTGTATTTATGCTATTTAAAACAAAAGCAAGCAGGCACTGGTTAAGGGTCTACTACTTAGTGTCTACAGTGTAGTGAGAGAGGTGATACAAACACAAGGAAAAGACAGGTTCAGCCCTGGAGGGCTCTACATTCTCAGGGCTGGATAGGATGGATGTTTACAGATAAATAAAGGACACATACAGAATGAATAGTAGTCTTTTTTTGGTGGGGCTAACAAGAGTAATCAGCATAGGCCTCTAGAAGGAAGTGCACTGAGTATGCTTTGAAAACAGCTAGGCAGGTAGAGGTGAGCAGGGAGATCATTTCAGCCTGTACCCAGGGAGAGCCTCTGGAGACAGAATGCCATGTACAAGAAGCATCAGGTAAGCTAGTCTGGCTAGAAGAGAGTCTGTGTGTAAGTCTTGAATCATAGCATTTATGTATATTTATCTATAATAAAATCTCTAACATTCCTTCCAGCTTGAAATCTATATGACCTTATGATCCTGTGAAATTCACAAGGAACTGACAACTGCTCACGTTTAACATGGAGTTCCCAATGGATACAGAATAAAATGAAAACAGACCACTTATCAAAGAGAATACAGAACTTGCAACTTATCACATGGGCAAAAAAGTTCAACCTCCTAAGGAATCAAAGAAATGAAATTTTAAATAAATGAAGTAGCACATACAATCACCAAACAAAACTGGCAATGGCAGTTGGCCTCACCTACCTCCCAGAGTTGTGAGGATCAAATGAGAAAATAACTGTAAAGTACTTCCTACAGAGTCTGGCATACAGTAAGTGCTATATAAATATTTATTGTTATTAAATTACCAAAAGGATAACTGTATAGATTGTATAAAATAACAATAAAATTCAAAGGGTGACATAAGGGTTACAGAATATGAGGGGAAAGGGGCAGTACTACAATCAATTTATATTGTAAAAGAATTATTAAAACTGGCATTAGTCTATAGAAAGAAATGTATATCAGTGGAATAGATTAGAAAAGAAGCATACTTATTCAGGAGTCTAGTGTGTGTTTTATAAACCTAAGCAAACTACTAGGGAAAGAATTCTTTATTCAAACAGAGCTTGAGAGAACTGGAAGGATTTTCAGTATTTTATGCTAAACGTATAATTTCCAAATGCATAATAAATATAAAAAATTACATCTCAAAGAAGATAAAGAAGGATTGAAGGCTATATTTATCATACATGGATAAGGACACACTTATAATCTGCTGTGGGATGGAGAATATGATAAAAGACAAGAAGCAATGCCAATTAATTTATAATATAGTCTATTATTTAAAAGAATCTTATATTTGTGCTTTTGCATAAATAAAATCAATGGACCTATGATATATATAGTCACAAAAAATCTTCGAATTAAGCATCTCTAATAAGCATGTTAAAAATAAAAATAATCAGAGAAACACATATGAGCACACCTCTGAGGTATCACTGATCCAATAAAAATAGCAAAGACTGTAAAAGATGGAAAAATTAAACACTGGTGAAACTATGGGAAAACAGTTAAACCAATTCAATCCTCACTGAGTTATCCAACCATTATGGAAAGTCATTTGATTTATGTAAGAAAATGTAAAAAATTTTCCTATCCTTTGACTCAGGGAGTCCACTGCTGGGATTATGATCCAGCAAAGTTATTTGATGAAGCAAAGACCCATCAGTACCAAAGTATTTATAGCAGAGTGATCTGAAATAGCAGACACTTGGAAAACATGGCAAACTAAACTGACTTCCTTTTTTGACATAATTACTAAGCACCAGTGTAGATGAGGGGAATAATATGGATGTAGTTTATAGTACATTTTACCAAAGATTTGGATAATGTGTTTCATATGATTCTAGTGGAGAATAGTGAGAATAGACAGTAATACAATGATATGAATTCAGAACTGGTTAGATGGCTAGACTCAAAGAAAAGTTGTTAATGTTCAATGTCTATGTGACATAAGGAACCCAGTGGAATATTACAGAGATATGTGAGCTTGGTCCTGTGATGTTTACATTTTTATCAATGCCTTGGATAAAGGTACAGATGTGATGCTCACCAAATTTGCAGATGACATCAAGCTGGGAAAGACAGCTTACTCAGTTTACAGTCAGGATCCCAAAGAATCATAACAGTTTAGAGTATCAAGATGAGCCCACTAAGATAATATTTTATAGGGACAAATGGAAAATTTTGATCTGGGGAACAAAAAAACCAACTCCACAAGTATAAGATGGGGGGAGGGGAGTGGCACATGGATAGATAGAGGGTGTTCTGAAAAAGGGCTCTGTTAAAAGAGGTGTGCATAACTGTTAGGAATAGGAATGTGAAGGTCTCATTATAATCTGCCCTTTTCTTGTCAGACTTCATCTGGCAGTTTGTGTTAATAACTGGGTAACATGGTTTAAAGACTTGATAAGATGGAGAGCATCCAGAAGGGTCACCAGGATGGTGAAGGGACTTGAGTTCATGTCATATGGAAATCAGTTGAAAGAACTGGGATTAGCTTGGAGAAAAGCCTGTGGAAAGGGAGAAGCATTATAATTCTCTTCAAGTTTCTGAAGGGTTGTTATGTGAAGGAGGAATTAGACTTGTTCTATTTGCCCCAGAGGATGAAACCAAGAGCAATGGGTACAAGGTGCAAAGAGTCCAATTCAGGCTCAATTTCAGGCAAAACTCTCAATGAGAACTATCCCAAGTGGAATGGGATGCTTTGGAGAGGTAGTAAATTCCCTCTATTTGGAGATTTTTAAGCACAGACTGGATGACTATGTTATAGCGACAGTCACTTTGGCACAGGGAATAGATCAGATGGACACTATGGTTCAGTGGTGGTATGTGCCAGTCACTATCCCAAGTGCTGAAGACAAAAAAAGATAAAAACACAACAATTCTTCCTCAAGTAGTTTATAATTCACTGGAGGAGACAAGATGTTTATATAAAAACATACAAAATATAAGGCAATTTTTGGTGGCAGGTGAGGTGGAAGGGGAGATAAGAGGGAAGTGGTACCTAGAACACAGTAGTGGGGAATGATAGAGTTAAGTATTTATATAGCATATACTCAGTGCTAGGCACTATGCTGATTAATTAAGCATTTTACAAATATCTCATTTGATCCTTATGACAATCCTGAGAAGTGCTGTTATCCCCATTTTATAGCTGAGGACAACAAGGCAAACCAAGGCTAACTGACTTGCCCAGGTACACACAGCTAATAAGTATCTATAGCCAAATCTGAATCTTGGGTGTTTCTGACTCCAGGCCACCTAGCTACTTAAAGACCTACAGTGTAAGGAGCTTAATTAGCTTATTGACTGAGGTGAAAATGACAAGATATGGCAAATGAGTGGACCTGTTAAGTAAAAGAAAATGTGAAGTTGAATATAAAACCAAGGTTGTGAATTTGGGTGACTGGAATGCCCTCAAACCAAATAGTTAAGTTTAGAAGAGGGCTGGGATATGGATCACACTGACATAGTTTAATAATTTTATCTCTAAGTTTATTCTTTGCAAATCCACTGCCAAAACAGAGAACAAAAGAGCTGAAAGGGCCCCTTAGTCAGAAAATATGACTTCCTGGATAAGTGGAAAGAGAATAAAGTCATAGGCAATTTTGTTTTAGAATAGAAATTTGCTTGTAACATCTTATAGAGAACAGAAGATAAGTTTCAGTAGAAACACTTTATAATATAGTTTGAATAAGGACCAGCACTTTACCCACTGTACTACCTAGCTGCCCAAGCTGTGATAAAGAAAGCTATTTTCCCTCAAGCACATTTTGGTTCTTAAGCATTATCTCACAGCTATCATCTGCTGTTTACAAATAAAATTCCACATTCATAAGAACACAAAATAATTTCTACCCTCACTAAGGAAGTTTTAAGTATGCTTCTTATGTCATAGAAATCTGCTAAATTCAATTTACTTCTCTCCTATGTTAAAAACTAGACCTTAAAACTAATCAAGAGAAGAACTAAATAGTAAAAATGGAAGATCCCAATGAAGGACAGTATAGTAGATTACTGTGGAGAGGGCTCTATGTATACCTTATAAAACACAGTTCCTCTCCCAACAAGGTCATCTCGAGGTCAAGCATACTGCCCCCCCCCCCCAGCCCCCATATCTGTGTTAATCTTAGGATGACAATTTGAAAGGATAGGGAAGGGGCACCTGGTCCAGTTGCCTCTTTTTATTTCTCTGAAGATTAAGGCTCAGAGAGGCTCACTGACTTGCCCAAAGTTACACTGGTGGTAAGCATCAAAGCCAGCACTGGATCCCAGGTCCTCAAAATCTAAACAGAACACTTTTTTCCTCTAGACTCCACTGTCTACAAGGAATAAAACAACTCATTTGCACTCTGGAGAACTAGGGAAGTCTTGCTGTGGCTTTCATTATCAAAAACTGAATTTCCTCTAGCAAGGCCAATGAAGCCACTGGCTTCCTTTAGTTTACTGCTGCTTAAAACAGATACCTGAGGCATAGCTGTGTATTAACTACTGTGGCTGATAACTATTGTAACCTGGGTCATGATAGGGGAACAGTACAGTGTTACTGTTACTGGGAGTGTTAGCTGTGAAACCTCCCGTAATCTCTGAACTTGTTCTCCAACACACGGACCAAATGGGTCAACCACATTCTGCAAAAGCCCCTGGATCTTCTGGAGCTCTTCTATATGAAGCAGTGAGTTTTAGTTACTGTTCCCCCCAGCCAAATAAATGTAGCTTTCAAAGAGCTTTAATAAGAAGTAGGCTGAAAACAGGAGGATGGAACTCTTTTTACAAAATAATGGGAATCCATTCTATTTCCAAGTCTGGCAGGGGCACACGTTATTCTGCTCCTTTTTTTAAAGAGAAGATTTCTAATTTGCTTCCTTCATGTAAATCATTATGCTATCAAAAAATAACGATTCTACAGGATCATCATAGACTTACTAATGAATCTTACTGGTAAACAAGTATAACTGTCTCATTTTACAGTTGAGGAAACTGAAGTTCATTAAGGTTAAGAGACTTGTCCAAAGGGGGTAATTTTAGCAAAGTCCGAATTTGAACCTGGGACTTCCAGTCTAAATACAGTGCTTTTTAACCTTTTCTGCATTGACTCTCACTATGCTTCCTCCTAGAGAAGTAATATTAATGGGTCAGCAAGCATTCCCTAAGAGGAATTTATTTAAACTAAATCCTACAACTGATACCATCTTTTTATTCACTGTTTTATTTCTAGAGTTCCTTGATAACTTCAACCTAATTCTGAATAAGCATATAAAATATTACCTACCAATAAACAAACATCAGAGTTGATTACAACTATCAATTGTAGATACGAATAAACATTTTAAAATGTCAACAATTTTTAATGGAGAAAAAAAAATATGTTATCTTCCCTTTTGGGGAGAGGTGGGATGAGAAAGAGACAATGAAAACTCAGTGCGCAGTGGAGCGGTCTTACCTCAGGATCATCATCATCAAAATCATGGTAAGTGGTATGATCTGGATTATTCACTTTGTCCAAAAGCTCAATAGCCAAAGATCGGGTTAAAGGTTGTGTGACAAAGGGGTGCTATGGGATAAGAGGAAATAGGAAATAAAGTATATTAAAAAGGTAACTGGATGACTTTTTACTTAAAGACAGAAATATTCAGAAAACAAAATACCTGCAGTAATTTTTCAGCAGTTGGCCTTTTTTTTGGATTTTTGGTAAGTGCCATTTTCACAAAATGATGAAAACTATTTGACCTAACAAATTAAACAATAATAATATGAGCATTAATACATAGTTAAGGCACTTAAACGTTTAAGTAAATATCAAGAAAATACTTACCATTTCATTTTGTCTTTTAACTTCGGTGGTTGAAAGTTGCTCTTTGTCATTAAGAACAATGCTCTAAAAATCAATAATAAGTTGTTAACCAATGATTTTAATTATTTTAAATAAATTTCACATTGTTAAATGAATTTGCTATCAAAATTTCAGTTATGATTATTTATAGTTTAGGAAGACCAAGATAAGAAAATTCCCTGTGGATTATACTTTTGCAAAATTCTTATTTAAGCATCTGATTTTATGTAAAAATTCATGTCCCCTCTTTTTTAAAAAAAGAAGCACAACTAACCTCATTGGATGCAAATCAAACATGGGAGGCTGGAGTTCCGCGAGCTCTATCGCAGTTATCCCCACGGCCCAAAGGTCACACAGCTGATTGTATCCACCCTTCCTTTCAACTGCAGCCACTTCAGGAGCCATCCTGAGGAGCATATCACAGTAAACATTTACTTCATGTTTTCCTCCACAGACAAAAAACCACTTAAGATCTTTAGAAAGCTTTTTTGCCCTTAATTTGATATGCTTTGTTTTATAGATCTAATTTCTATATATACAAAGTACCCAAAGGTGTACCAAATCTTTTTAAAACTTGTTTTTCTCTGCTCTAGTATTTTCCTTTAATGTTGTTTAAACTGGTTGGCTTAGACAATGGGAGTTCTAGGGTTGAGCCCTGATGACCACTCAATCTGAATGATGCCCAAATCAAGGTCTTGCTAAGTCAGTTTAAAGAAAAATTTACTCATGCTAGCTGTTTGGCATCGGGACAACCCACAGGTGAAAGACTAAATTTTTCATTATAACAGTTAGAACTGTTAACATGTGGACACAGTCCAACAGACACTGATTCATAATTAGGATAAAGATCACCTGCATACTTTGCAAAAAAATCCATCCCCCCCCTCCCCCGCTTTGAAAACCCAGATGTTGACACTTCCCTCTCTGGTAAATGGATTAGGTATGGATTTATGTAACGGCTGGACAGTTTGGAAGCCTGTCTGCTGAAATGTTCTTGTAACTTATGCTTGTAACCTCTGTATACTCTGAAGTTCGGGGTGCTGACCTTTTTCCCCTGAACTAGGTAAACGATATATGTTTGACTGATTAAAGCAAGACTGTTAATCCATTTTGAGTTGCTTTCCTTTAGCAAAGCAGATCTAAGAACCTGTGTTAGCAGCCACCCTGGGGATGCTGGGGTGCTTGCTGCTACAGGACACAAGAATTGAAAAGATTTTAATTTATTATTTAACTGGAGAGACATAATACGAGGATTTATCACACCCCTCACCCCCCATGATGATATAACGTAATGAATGCCAAATGATGATGGCATGGGACCTTTACAAACAATACCTCCCTTAACCTTTACAAGATTCTTGTGAAGTCAGAATTAAAATTATCATTTTCATTTTACAGATGACAAAAGGAGCTTAAACAGATGAAGTCAGTTGCCCATAATCCTACAATTGCAAGTATCTGAGTGGACACTTGACTTTGGGTCTCTCTTGATTCCAAGTCCAATGCCGCTTTGATGGCCCCACTTGGCCTCTCTGAGATGTACAGACATTAAGTCCTATAAGAGCTTAGGGAAGAGAGGATGGTAGGAGGGACTAATGACCCTGGGAATGGTTTCTGGCAGAGATGGGACCTTATAAAAACAGTGAGACTTAAGCAGAACACATAAGGCAGGGCAAGAGGGCATGGGAAAAGAGAGTTCTTTAAAGGAAGGCCCAGAGAAAGGAAGGCATTCTGAGAACAATGAGCAGGCTACTTTTGTTAAAGAAGATAATTCTTAGATGAGAATAGTGGAGGATAAAGGCTGGAAAGGCAAACATGGACCAAATTCTTTAAAGCAATGCTAAGGAAGTTAGTATTTATTTCATCAGAAAATAGAATGTCATTCAGAAGAAAGATTATAACTGGGCATAATGGTAAAAAGTGGATAGAGAGACTAGTTGGATTACTGTAATAGCGATCACATAGGTGTGACATGATGGGGGCCCAGAGTTAACCAGTAATATACATGAGATTGGAAAGGAAATGCCAGATGAGAAATTATCATTATGGAGTTTTGCTGGAATACTTCCAGTGACAGAAACATGTTCCTATAGTTCCCTCTTATACATTAATAAAACTCTATTCCCTATATTTGTCAATTGTAGGTAGTATTTCTGTCTTATATCACTAACATAGTATTTCTGCTTCACATGCTTTTGAAAAAAAAAAGCCAAATTTGTTTTTTTCCCCTTGATTTAACTATCTTTTTGATCTGTTCCTAGAAATTCTGAATAACCAGGTTTTTTTTTGATCCAGCAGGAAAATGTTTTGTAAACCAAACTCATGTTTAACTTTAATATTCAAATTCAATTAAAACAAAATTACCAATATGGTGTGCCAATGAAAGACTTCCGTTTGGCAATTGTAGCTGTTATCTGTGCAGATACTCCAAAATCAGCTATTTTTAAAAAGGGAGGAAGATTGTTAATAAATGGAATCGTTTTCACAAGGAAAAATTTTTTAATCTAAATAGAAAAAAAGATTTTAAAGCATACTTTTTTATTAAACAGACACCTAGTAGAAAGGCTAAACTGTTATTTATGATCTGTGCTACTTAAGTAAATACTATAGAACATCAAATCTATACATAATATTCTGTCCTCTAATCCCATATGAATTACATTTCTATGAAGGTTGACTTCAAAATGATATCAAAGGGAATTCCACATGCAAAAGGAAAAAGAGAGTTGGGAGATATCTTATGGTGTATTATTCTATTAGACTGTTACTAAAAAAAAATTCTTTATAGAATTTTTAGTAGCAATTAAAGATTTCTACTTAAAAAGATCAGGGAATTCTGGAAACACAGGGACCTTAAAAGGTTATATATAAGTCCCCTTTTTCCCATTCCTCCCTAGTTTAGGCAGAACAAATAAGTTACATGTTGATCCATTTTATAAAAATAAGATGTTCAAGGAGAGTAGAAAATCTCACATTATAACCCATAACTATTATCAGGCATTATATGAGATTTTATTTTTCAGACTATAATCTTGAGTTCTAGATTACTACTGGGTTATTTCTATATAGAATAGGACTGAACCAAAATTAAATGTAACATTTTGCCATGATCCATCAGGTTCATCATTCATATAAATTAGAATCATAATAAAATGTGTTCATTACTAACTAATCACAACAATAAAATAAGTATCTCTAAACCAATTAATGAGTTGGCTAAATATTATCTGAACATTTTCTTTGCCCTATTTGTACTTGTAAGTACATATACATCTTTTTTTTTTTTTTAAGCAATTGGGGTTAAGTAACTTGCTCAAGGTTACACGGCCAGTTATTTCTGGATGTGGTGCTGAGTATCTGAACCCGGATTTGATCCAGGTCATCCCGACACTGGAGCCGGTGCTCTTACTCGCTGAGCCACCTGGCCACCCCTAGGCAACTGGGGTTAAGTAACTTGCTCAAGGTTACACGGCCAGGTGTTTCTGGGTGGGTGCTAAGTGTCTGAGCCCGGGATTCGATCTCCAGGTCTTCTCAACACTGGAGCCGGTGCTCTTACTCGCTGTGCTACCTGGCCGCCCCGAGTACATATATATATCTTATGTGTAATAAAGATATCTGATTTACTATTAATTTTTTAATCATGTAGTTATTATATTGAGAAATTATTTTCTGTCAGAGGCTTGTAGATGGTGGTATTCGGATTGTTAATTCCCTGATATAATTACAGTTTGAGCAAATGAAAGTCATGAAATAACCATTTTAGATGAATTTTTAAACTAAGTTAACACAATCAATGTACAAATAATATTTCTATATAGACTGAATCCCTAATCCAGCAAAAAGTGTGAATCAGGAAAACCTGGCAGAGGTGGGACCTAACAAATCTTCCTCAAGACACTTCTAACTGCATCTATGGACAAATCCCTTAAACTCTTGGTGCCTCAGTTTCCTAATCTGTAAAATGAAGAGCTGGACTAGATGGTTGCTAAGGTCCTTTTCAGCTCTAACTCTATGAAATAAATCCTAACTATCTGCTGAGTACATACCTTTTGGCATCATGCTCTAAATATGCCTCGATATTAGCACTTCACTTATGTCTGTGTACACATATATAAAGACCTTTACACTTTTCAAAGCATTTTCACATATAATATCTAAACAGATCCTCAAAACAATCTGGAAAGGTAGGTAGGGTGATATTATACACATCTGAAAGATGAATAGGCAATGAGAGCTTAAGCTGATTTGCCTTAGTGTCCAAAGAATCCAGTATTATTTCATATATTTTTTTATTTCTACTACATTTCTCAAATTCTTAAGTTTGAATGGAAGTTTAATACCCTTTTTTTCTTATCAAACATTAGTATATTTGATGTAGAAAATGAAATTAGTTGTTTGAAGCTTAGTAAAAGCACAAGAGGTTTAAATAAACTTTTCCTCTCCCCACATATTTTCTTTACTGATTGGTATATGGGCTAAAGAACTTCCATAGTAGAAAATTATTGTAATTAAATTAGCAAAACACTATCATTTATGAGACATGGAAATAGCATCATTATTAGGTAAAATGGGCTTTTACTAATTTGACTAATATTAAATACTGTTTTACATGTTTAAAAAAAATCCAATCTTACAAGAAACCCATTATATTTTGATACAGAATACATAAATGCACAAAATTTCAAATTACTTACCTAATTTCACATGGCCATTATCTGTTAATAGAATATTTGCTCCCTTCAAAGTGAGAAAACGTTAGTTAAAATTATGCAACTTGTACTCACTTTATTAACAAATGTCCTTACTAGTGGTTAAAAAAATTTTTTTTAGTATTTAAAATGCTGACATGTAACAGTCTCCAAAAAATTTGTTTACATTTTTAATTACACAGAATTCATTAATCTATTAATCAGGAAGTTTATAGCCAAATTTACCATTTGCCTTTCATATGTTCTCATTATTTTGAGATTCTACTTTCTTCAGCACTTTAAAAAACTGATTAGTATATGTTAATATTCAAGTGTTGTTTTTTTAAACTGTCATTTTTCTATTAATGAAATTCTTCCACTAATACATTAATGGAACAGAATGTGAATCATTCATAACTTGAACTCACCTTCCTCCTTAGGAAAGTAACCCAAATAAAATGTGTCTACTTGATGAAGCCTCAGCTAGAAGATACCTTAAGCAATGGGTACCAAGGGCACATCGTTAGCCCTGTTGACATGATTCTCTAGCACCTTTGTAACTTTGGCTACTTGAGCTAGGTGAGGATGAAGAACACTATTTTTTAATGAGTGTTAATGAGTCATAGGCAGCTATTTTGTGAGATCTGCATAAAACTTGTTAGCAGTAAGGAGAGAAAAGAGTTAGAGATAGAAGGAAAAATAAAAACAACAAAAAAAGAAAGATTCTCTCAACAGGATTCTTTCCATTGAGGGCCCATTGGTTGCCAGTACAGACCTAAGAATCCTATTCAATTCAAAATATTTTATTAAGCACCTACTATATGTCAGGCACTCTGTCAGAATTAGGGAAAAGGAAAAAGCAAGAAAGAGAAAAGGAAAAGAAACCAAGAAAATAATGAGAGAAAAAAACCCATAAATGATGAGGGGAAAAGATATGTCAGGAGGTGTAGTGAGAGTAGAAATTCTCTGAGAAGTCACAGAATAGCAGCCAGCCAGACCACAAAGGCAGGGTGATTAAAGGGCAGTTTGTCATTTATCTGGTCAAGTGAAAGCCATTAGAAAATGGTCATTTGGGTAGTTCTCAAATTACTCATTTTGATGTTCTATCAGCATTATTTCTTTAATGTATTAAGGGCTTTCTTTAATGTAAAGATATAAAAGCTTTGGGAAGGCCTATTTTTAAGAAGGATATGAGAATCTTAGAGACTATGAAACAAAACTAACTCAGAGACTACTTATCAGAAGAAAGTATAGACAAATTCAACCAGAGCACCATCATTAATAATTTGCTTAAGTGCTAGATGCAACCCAAATATTTTTACAAAATATTTTTACCAGCAACATTTCATTTGTAATGGAAAAAAAAAACAGGAAAATAAAGACAACTCTGCATAACAACAGTTTTACCAAGAAAAAGAAAAACATTTTAATAGAGGACTGAAAGAAAATTATAATGAAACACACATACCTTTATATCTCTGTGCATTTTTCCTTTACTGTGTAGATAATATAAACCCTGAAAGTTCAAAGAAAAAGAGACATATCAGAAATCAAATCTTATACTTAGAATATGAGTATTATATTTATGTTAAAATTTAGGTAAAATCTACAATTTGCTTTAAAATAAAAGCAGAATCAAAGAAATGTAAATTCAAATATCAAGAGTACTAACAAATATTCACATACCAGACAGAGATATAATAACCAAGTGAGCAAATTCTGAAAATAGTTGAGAAACATAACACATAGTACTGATATATCATTTCCCACTATGGTAATTCAAGTTTCTTACTTGAACACCAAAGAAAGGTAGGGTAAATACAGTAAGTATAATAATACAAACACTGTTTCAAGGGTCCTGAAGATTGTGGTTCTAGTTACATTTGAATTTTTAAATCTTTTATTTGAAAAATGGATCCTCCCTCACAAAGGGCACATCCAAGTGTACTATTAAAAACCAGGTGTTTTGCTAAGCTGCTAAACCCCAACCTTATAGTCAGATGAATCAAATTCCACTCATTTTTGTACAAAAAGAGAGAATTCTTTAAAATCAATATTTCAACTACCTGTAGTGTTTCTCTGCTAACATATGCAATCTGCTGTTCTGATAGAGGTCCAGTCACTGAAATGGTGGAAAAAAAGTGTCAAAGTCTTACAAGTTTCAATCTATAAACAATCAAATCATACATGATAGCCACCTATCTTTTCAAGATTCCCAGTTTTATAGTCTATTGGTAAGGTGCTTTTTTTTCCCTTTTTTCCAGTTTGCTTCTTTTAAATATGGAATAGAGGGTTGTATATTGAGATGGGAATTGGAGGAGTTTTTAATCAATTTAGCATTTGGAGCAAATGAGAGGTAGCTATAAGAGAGATTAATTCCTTGACCTGAATGAATTCCTAATGATAGAGCTGGTCTGTAAATAACCATCCAACATCCATCTAAATTGCAAAATGTTACAAAATTTTAAGTAAGGTTACTTGTAGTATTTCAGTTCAGTGAAAGAAAACTATCTACTGCATTTAATCCATTCAGAATAGGAGAGGATTTATAAGCTTGAAAATAATCTACATTAATTTCCATGGATTTAGAACCACCCAGATTTGAAGCTTTGAAAATGGGCCCCTTGACATACTAGGTAGAGGGAAATACTCAGCATTTTTGATATGATGAGAGTTTTTGTTGGTCTAACACTTGCTCATACTAAGTTAATAATCCTCAATATTTGTTGACATTTTGGATCATTCTGGTATGCTCAGGTAAATATTACAAAATACACCTTAATAAAGACTGCAGCTATTAAGCCAAGAGATTTAACGAAGGGCACATTTTACTGAAAGTAGTACAGATTCTAGCAAATCGTCTGATTTTGTTCTTTAGGTTCCTGATTATCTCGTATCCCCCAACCTGTTTATTTCATAATGCGGTTCCGAATACACCCTTTACTCTCTCTGTCCTTCCAAATATTAACCATCTGTGAAAGCCTAGCCTAAGTTGTACCCCTCAACAAAGCCTTCTAAGAAGAACCTGTGACATGGTACCACACTCATCTTGACACTTTCTTATTTCATTTATGTTAAGTGTAAATTCAAAAGCTACTATGCCCATGTATTGCCTACTACGTACAACTACTGTACAAGATGTTTGGAAAATATAGAGGCAAATAAGAAATGCATTCAATGTATAACCTAGAAGAGAAAATAAGGCAAGTACACAAACAGCTGTAATATAAAGCAGAAATACAGTATATGAAAGGTGCTGAGTAGTAGGAGAAATCCAAGGAACAAATCACTTCCAAACTGAGGGGGCTGGGGAAGATTTCCTGAAGCATAGGATATGATATCTGAGTTGGGTCTTAAAAGACGGGTAGGGTTTCAAGAGGCAAGGATGATGGAAGGAGAAAGTAAGTGTGTGTATGTGTGTGCGTGCATGCACATACAGAATACTTTAAACACAGATGTCGCAAAAGCAAAAGGGACAGGCCAGTATGAGTTACATTTACAGATCAGTGACTACTTGAATTTGACTTAAATTTATAATTTAGAGTACTTAAAAGGAAATAATGATATAAAGCTGAAAAGGTGGATTGTAGGGCCTTGAATTCTAAGCCAATGAGTATGAATGAACTTCACTCTTATAGGCAACCAAGAGTCCCTTAATATTTTTGAGTACAGTGACATAATCATACCTCTGCATTAAGAATATTAATAAAGCAGTAGGGTAGATCATTTGGAAGAAGACAAAATGGCAAGGTATGTGTTGGGGGTGGGGGAGATTTAGAATGGTGAGGAAGGTACTCTAACAGCCAAAGTGAAAGGTAAGGAAGGGCTGGACTGGTGTGTTGGTGTAAATGAGAGGTACTTTTGAGATAAAAAGGGCAAAGATTGATAATGCATTTGGGGGAGAGCCTATGAGAAGAAGAACCAAAGATCACACTGAGACTTTGAGACAATGATTAGGAGAACAGTTACTAATAAAAGAAATAAGGGAAGATATTCAGGGGAAGTATGATAAATTTCATTTTGGACATGCTGTGTTGAAGATGCTAGTAGGACATCCAGGTACAGATTATAGTAGAAAAGGGTGGAAAGAAAGATCCTGTTTCCTGCCTAGTTGCAGTTTCCTAAATAAATCATTATCCACAGACCTTACCCTTCTTGGAATACGCACTGATGGTGATCTTTTATTTATATAATATTTTACAAAGTTATTTCTTTATGACAGCCCTGGAGAGTTAACTAAAATGAGCATTATTATTCAAACAGTACAGATGAGGAAACTGAGACACAAGGATGAAACAGTTTGCTAAAAGTTAGCTAGTAAGTGGTGGAGCTAGAATTGAAATTCGGGTTTTCTGTGTCCCAGTGCTCTTTCTATTATACTGTACTACCATTCAAGGTGGCAAAAAGAGCTATCTTTAAACTGTCCCTGTCAAAATCAGAAGCGGAGACAATCCCCCAAACTTTGTATTCCACACTTTTAAATAGATGTCCTCCCTTTGAAGCCAGGGCAAAGCTGCCTTGTAGAGAAGGAAGAGAATAAATGCTTAGAATCCCATTATTTGTCCAGACACTCTGAAGTACTATATGTGACATGACAATTCAGAGATTTGCATTTATTGTGCCCTCATATAAAGGATCTATATTGTTCATCTACAAACTATTCACATATGTTTAAATATTAACCTATGAGAAACATAATGCAACTTTTTCTTTCCAAATTACTTTCATCTCAATGACACTGTCAATAAAAGTCTATTTTTCTTTTATAAAAATACAAATTTTGACTTACCATGATATATGTCCTGCAAAGAACCACCTCCACAAAACTCCATGCAAATCCATAGTTTATCTCGCCTATCAATAAAAAAGATGCATTTATAATTTTCTCATGGTTACATTTACCTACATAAGTTAACAGATGTCTTAATCATAGTATAATAAAATGAAATCCATATTAAAAATTTCATTTAATCTCTGGGAGCTAATGATTTACTTGTAATAATGTGTCTTTAACTCAAACAAGAAAATAATTTCACTATGGTTAAATCAATTTTTAAAAGGAAAAAAATCTAAAACAAAACTTTATAATAAGCCAAACGAAAATATTTTCTTGCTTTCTATAATCACCCTAATGTGCTATCTTTGACTTAATATTGACCTAGAAGGAAACATTTGAAGCAATTATGATAGATTCTCATTAGGTTCTCTAAGAAAATGGAGATCCCCCTTTCATTATTCAAATTTTAAATACACTCTACTTACCCATTTGTCTGATCTCAATTTCAAGATTCTAAAATAAATATTTCTGCAAAAGCAACATTGTAAGGTTGTAGTTTGGGCCCATTGTAGCTTTATCCACATAAACTTTATCCATGGAAGGAGCATCCTAATCAACAATATTATAGATCTTTGAAATACTAGAGTGACCATCATTGTAAGGAAGATATAAATAATGGTGATGAAAAAGCCTGCCATCTCTGGGAGCAAACTCATCAAGTAAGAATGCAGAAAATGGAAAAAAAAAAGGCTTCATCTGGTAGACTTAAACTAAAATAATAAATAATGAGCCAGCAACACTCAAAATACCTCTCAGAAACAGTGTTGTTTAAAATTTTACTATTTGTTTGGATGCTTCTAAGCAAAATTTCTAAGCTCAGTTCCATTCTTACCCAAAGTTATGGCAAGAGTATAAATAGGAAATTTACTAGCAAAGATTTACTAAAGAATTGTAGCATACACATATGTATAACACATCCTTTTTTGAATGAGGTCAACAAAAAGAGCTAGACAGTTCCATAAAGTACTATGTTAGAATTCCTAAGTCTGCATTTCAGGAAACCAGTGCCCAGGTAAGTTATTAGTAGACAACTGGCTGATTTCTAGTCTAAAACTTGTTCAAACACATAATGTATTACACTTTGCTTTGCAGCCATCACCTCTAGGTAATATCAATTAGCTTTTCCTTGTTTTTAACATTAACAAATATGAATAGCAAACAAAAAATACAAATGTTCAAAACAAAGAACAAAAATGAGGGCTACAAATGAAAGTGTGAATTTCTCTTACATGCAATTTATTTCAGTGTCTCCTAAAATTCCCATATTTCTTGTTTTATTTGATCTTCTTTTCTCTTATATGTCACTCTACCCCCACCCCCCAATAAGAGGCCTCCCTTGTAAAAATAAATATAGTGAAATAAAACAAATCAATACATTTGACATGCCTAAAAATGTATGTCTCCTTCCATATCTCTAATTCATCATTTCTGCAAAGAGGCAGAATATAAATTTTATTATCAGCAATCACTGTGTCAATCAGAGCCACTGAAGTCTAACAATGTTGTTTTCCTTTACATTACTGTGATCATTATGAAAATTGTTCTTCTAGTTATTTTGCTCTATATCAGTTCCCAAATCTTCCCCAAGTCTTTCTGAATTCTTCATATTTGCCACTTTAAAAAAAAATTATTTTATTTTCAATTTATGGAACAAAATAAGCATTTCCATAACACAGTATAATAAAAGATGAGTACCCATGAAACTACAAATCTTTTATGTACAACTTGCTATTCCTTTTAAATATATAATAAAATTGTCATGTAAATTTCTTTTTCCCCTTTTTTTTCTTTCCTCCCCCACCCCACCTTAAGGATGGTTAACATTAGACACAAATAGAGGAGTGTGTGCACACATACAATTATTCTATACTTATGTCTATTTATCAGTTCTTTCTCTGGATGAAGATAGTATCTTTCTTCATATGTCCTTTGCTATTAATCTGGGTAATTTTTAATAGTCAAAATGACTTATTTGTTCAAAGTCATTCTGAAAATAACATTGCTATCTCTATATGCAATGTTTTCTTGGTTCATCTCATTTTGCTCTTCATTATTTCATGCAAGTCTTATCATGTTTTTCTAAGATCACTGAGCTCATTATTTCTTATAGCTCAGTAGTATTCCATCAAAATCACATAGCACAACTTTTTCAGGTGTCCCCCAAATGATGGGCATCCCTGCAATTTCCAGTTCTTTGCTACCTCAAAGAGTTGCTATAAACATTTTAGAGTATATAGTTTCTTTTCCTTTATCCCTAATCATTTGTGTAAACAGGCCTAGAAGTGTCATTGCTGGGTTAAAGGGTATAGACATGTTTAATAATTCTTTGGGCATAATTCCAGATTGTTCTCCAAAGTGGTCAGATCAGTTCACAATTTCACCAACAATGAATCTGTCCCAATTTTTCCACATTCCCTCCACTTTTGAGCACAAACATTACACTATATTCATATACCATAACTTCTTTAGACATTTCTCAACTAATGGCCACACATTTTGTCTCCCATTCTTTGCCAGCATAACAAGAGTTGCTATCAATCTTTTTGTTATATAGGTCCTTTCCCTCTTTGAGCGCTTTGGGGTATATACCTAGTAGCAGGTATAGATGAGGTCAAAAAGAATATGTTTTTTTAGCAACTTAGAGTGTTAATTCAAAATCATGTTGTAGCACGGTTGGAACAGTTAGAAGCTCAGCTAACAATGCATTAGTGACCAGTCCTACAGATATTCTAATATTTGCTTTTTTCTTCTTTTGTTATCATTGCCAATTTGATAGACATTGACATTGTCCATTTTGCTTATTATAATGATCATTGCCTCTCTTATTTAATAAAGAATTATTCCCCCAGCCATAGTAGTGAAACATGATCTCTTACACTTTCCTCCATTAAATAAACATGTAACCTTTTATATTTAGAATGGTGATACCCTCAGCAGTATTAGGGAAATTCCAAAGTAGAGAGCCTGTCAGGAGAAAAAATAATCGGTTCCATTTTGAACATGTTTAGTTTGGTACAATAGTTTGTTTATAGTACAATAATACTATAAACCTTTTCCTTTCTCACTCCTTCCATCTTCTTGTACTCATTGAATGATGATTCTCTGATTTATTTATTTAGCCCTAGCCACCTCTGAATCTCTATACTCATATCTCCAACTGCTTATTAGACATCTTAATAATTTGGACCTTAGCAAGGTATATGGGATAAGCCCTAGAGTAAACCTAATTTCTGGCAGAGTGCTTTCAAATTTAATTCTTACCCCAACAGTTGGCATCCTTGGGTTTCTAAATATTACACTATATTCAACTGACTCTTTGTTTACTTAGGATGTCCAATGATTAACTTTTCTATTTTTTAAACATTTCTCTTGAGATTCATTCTTGATCTTTTGTTTCTACTGATATATTAATAATCACTTGATACTTTAACTAATATAGTACAAAATCTGCAGATCAGTTTCAAAGGTTATGGTGTTTGAGAGCTGAAAATGACTTGGGAGGTAATTTAGTCCAACTTAAACACAAAAGGAACCCCACTATAACATAGCTGACAACTGGTGCCCAGTTTCCCAAGAGGGGAAGGGAAACCCATATCCTCTCCAGGCAGGCAACATCTTTTTCAGGTGAATTCTAAATGATGGGAAGTTTTTCCTCATATTTTGAGTCTGAATTTTTAACTACCATCCAATGCTCCTGCTTCTGCTTTTTGGAGTCAAGCAAAACAAGTCTAATTATGTCTCTCCATGTGACAACCCTTCAAATACTTGAAGCCAGCTGTTATATTCCTCCCAAGTCTTCACTTCCTCAGGTTAAACATGACTAGCTCCAAATGATTTTCATTTTAAAGAATCCAAGGCCTTTCATTATTACCTTGGTTGCCCTTCTCTGGACATTCATGGGCTTACTGATGTCCTTCTTAAGTGATACCGCACAGAACAAAATGCAAAACTCTAGATGAAATATAACAAGGCAGGGGTGGCTAGGTGGCGCAGTGAGTAAGACCACCGGTCCCGGAGTCAGGAGGACCCAGGATCGGTTCCGGCCTCAGATACTTAACACCCACACCCACACCTACAAAACTGGCCGTGTAACCTTGGGCAAGTTACTTAACCCCAATTGCTTAAAAAAATATATATATATTTAACAAGGCAAACTACAACAGTACCATAAACCTTTTCCTTTCTCACCCCTTCCATCTTCTTGTACTCATTGAATGATGATTCTCAGATCCATTTATCTAGCCCTAGACATGTCTGAATCTCTGTAATCAAATCCCCAATTGCTTATTAGACATCTTAATAACAATGGATCTTCCACAGATACCCAACTCAACATGTTCAAAATGAAACCCATTATTTTTTCTCCTGACAGGCTCTCTACTTTGGCATTTCCCTAATACTGCTGAGGGTACCACCATTCTCCTGGACACCCAGGCACAAAAGCTAGGCATCATCTTTTATTCCTTTTTTTATCCCCCATATCCAATCTGTTCCCAAGTCTTGTCAATTTGGCCTTCATAACATTCCTTAATATGCCTTCTTCTCTCTTCCCTGGTGCAGGCCTTCATCACCTCACGCTTGGAATATTGCAATAGCCTGCAGATGAGTCAGCCTGTGCCAAGTTTCTCCCCACTCCAACTGATTTTCCATTCAGCTGTCAAGTTGATCTTCTTAAGATGCATATCTGACTGTTATTCCCCAATTACATAAATTCCATGGGTCCCCTTTCACTTTCAGGTTCAAATATAAAATTTTCTATTTGGCATTTTAAGCTCTTCACAACTTGGACCACTCCTCAATAGTATTCCTCAAACTCTGCCCCCCTTCACATCCTTTGTGATTTAGTGATGCTAACCACCTCTTGCTGTTCCTCATACAAGACACTCCAATCCACAGACTGAACACGTACACTGGCTGTCCTCATGCTTGGAATACTCTTTTCATCTCTACCTCCTAGCTTCTTTGAGGACTCAGTTAAAATCCTGCCTTCTACAAAAAGTCTTGCATGATGCTCCTTAATTCTAGTGTCATCCTTGTATGATTAACTCCAGTCTATCCTGTATTTATCTTCTTTATACATAAATGTTTGCATGTTGCCTCCCCTATGAGACTATGAGCTCCCTGAGAGCAGGGGCAACCTTTTGCCTCTCTTTGTAACTACAATACTTAGCACATGCTAATAAATGCTTCTTAACTCACTCACTAAGACTTCACTGTCTTTTGATGAAACAATATTCAGGACAACCATTCCAGAGTTGGTTGCACTTTCAGGCATACTTCTCCCCCCACCTCTGCAGTTCATTAGTTATGGTGGCTTCTTTCTTACTGTTCCTTACATAAAACCTTCCATCTCTCGACTTGATGCATTTTCATTGACTGTTCCCCATGCATGTGATTTTCTTCCTCATCCTCTCTGCTTCTTGGCTTCCCTCAATTCTCAACCAATATCCCACCTTCTATAAGAAGACTTTCCCAGGGGTGGCTAGGTGGTGCAGTGAATAGAGCACTGGCCCAGGAGTTCAAATTTGTCCTCAGACACTTAACTCTTACTAGCCATGTGACCTTTGGGCAAGTCTCTTAACCCCAACTCCCCTGTATTCCCCCATACAAAAAAAAAAAAGAAAAGACTTTCCCAATCCCCCTTAATGCCGGTGCATCCTCTCTTGTGATTATCTCCATCTTTCCTTAATATATGTTGTTTGTATATAGCTATTTGCCTGTTGTCTTCCCCTTGGGAAAAGGGACTGTTTTTTGCCTGGCACTAAATAAATGTTTACTGACTTCACTATTACACCTGAACTTCTGAAGCTATGCTGCTTCTCTTAATAGAGTCCAAGTTTGCATTAGTTTTCTGGGCTACAGCATCACACTGCTAATTCACATAAAGCTATATAGTTCACTAAAACTGCCAGATTTTTTTTCTTCTAAATAACTGGTGTCTCTCCATGCCTTCTCCATCTTAAACTTGCAAAGCTGATTTTTGTGTACAAGTCCAAGATTCTACATTTCTTCTACTAAATTTCATCTTATTAGGTTCACCCCAGTGTTCTAATCTGTCAAGATCTTTTTAGTCATTCACTGTGTTAGCTACCCCTCCAAGCTGGTGTCATCAAAAAATTGGATGAGCATAACATCTCTACTTTACTTAAGTCATTAATAAAAATGATAAATTGCAAGGGACCATGCTCAGGTTCTTGGGGTATTCCACTGAAGACCTTCTGTCACACTGACACTGAACCATTAATCAATGTTCTTTGAGTCTGGCCATTCAACCAATTTCAGATCCATATGATTAAATTTATTATCTATAACATAATTTTCCATCTTCTCTTCAAGAAAACTAATTTAAGAAAATGTTATCCTGAGTATTGCTTTCATCTAGTTTCCCCTACTATTTAAGTGATCCTGTCAAAAAAAAAAAAGGAAGTAAAGTTGGTTTCCCATTACCCATTCTTTTTTTTTTCCTTTTTTTGGGGGGGGGGGGAGGCAGGACAATTGGGGTGACTTGCCCATGGTCACACAGCTAGTAAGTTTCAATTAACAATTAAGTGTCTGAGGCTAGATTTGAACTCAGTTCTTCCTGACTCCAGGGCTGGTGCTCTATTCACTGTACTACCCATGCTGGCTCTTTTCAATCATTAGTTTTCTTTATGCCTTTTTGTCAAACATTTTCTTAATTATTTGTTGTATAATTTCCCTAGAGATCAAAGTCAAATACACTGGCCTCTAATCTGTAAACTCCATTCCCATCCTATTTTTAAAAATCAGGTCAATCTATCAAAAACCATTTATTAAGAGTCTACTATGTGCCAGTCACTCTGCTAAGCATTGGGGACACCAAAAAACACAAGAGGCCCTGACTGTAAGGAACTCACATCCTAATAGGGAAGACAACAAACAAATACATACAAATGGGATAAATAGGAAATAATCAAGAGCAAAGGCACCATAATTAAGAGGAATAGTGAAAGGACTTCTGTAGAAGACAGAATTTAGTTGGGACTTGAAGGAAGACAGGGAGATAAGTAGGTAGAGTGGAGGAAGGAGAGAATTCCAGACATAGGGGATGGTCAGAGAAAATGTTCAGAGCTAAGAAATGGAGTGTTTTGTTTGTAGAACAGCTAGGAGGTCACTAGAAAGGTAGGAGGGGCAATCCTCCTACCCTATGAAGGGCTTCGAACACCAAGCAAAAGTCAACATTTTTCGTTTTCTAAACTCATCTGATCTGGCTCGGTAATCAATCACACCTGCTATCCTTTTCAGAACTAAAGGAGGCCATTTACATGCTTGAAGGGCAGCAAATCACCTTACTTTTCTTGGGCATCACTTCCCTTCGTCATTTTTGTTTTGTCATTTCTCATATAAAGTATCATCTACTTTGGAAGAGAAAGGAGCAACAAAATCAGAATTGAGTGGCTCAGCCTTCACTGTGGTGTCAAGGCAAAGGCCTTATTTATTCCTTCTTTGATCTTACCTTTTCTCTTTCAAAATGTTTTTCAATGAACAAAAATTGGTTTTCTCTCACCCCTCTTTATGCTCTTACCCCACCCTCCACAGTGGGACAGGAAGAAAAAGAAAAACAAAACATTTGTTATCAATATGCATAATCAAGCAAAACAAATATCCACTTTGGCTATGTATTTTTTTTTTAAAGTCTCATTCTGCATATTAGTCCATGACTTGTCAGGAGGTAGGTAACATGCTTCATCACTGGTCCCCTGGAATTATGTCTGGTCATTGAGTTGATCACATTTCTTACAGCTTCCAAAGTTATTTATTTTTAAAGTTGTTACTGGATAGGCTATACTCCTGCTTCTGCTCACTTCATTAATTCACACAAGACTTCTAAGTTATTTCTAAAATTGTCCCCTTTCATCATTTTTTATGGTCCATTAGTATTCCATAACATTCCTACATCACAATTTGTTTAGTCATTTCCCTATTGATGGTAACTCTCTCCCCTTTAGTTTCTAGTTTTCTGCTACTACAAAAAGAACTTCTATAAATATCTTCGTACAAGTCCCTTTTCCTGCTTTCTTTGATCTCTTTGGGCTTATAGGTATACTAGTGGTATTATTAAGGCAAAGGTACAGTTTAGTGACATTTGTGACATATTTCAAACTGTTTCCAGTATGGCAAGACTGGTTCACAACTCCATCAATGGTACGTTAGTATATTTAATTTCCCGTAGCCTCTTTAACACTTGTCATTTTCCTCTTTTGACATCTTGTCAACCAATCTAAGGGTTGTGAGAGAAAACCTCAGTGTGGTTTTAATGGAAATGAGACTTAGAAAAATTTACTTGAAAGATTTTTCCCAGTTACCTATTTTCAATTTTAACTGCATTCGTTTCTTTGTATAAAAACTTCAACTTTAATGTTCAAAGTACGTTTTCATTTAGAGTTTATCTTGGTATATGATATGAGATGCTATTCTCAACCTAGCTTCCTAGGTTTCCCAGAAATTTTTGTGAAATAATAAATTATGAGCCTAGCTAGCGGAGTCTTTGGGTTTAAAGATTACGATGCAACTGCATTAGTTTGCTACTGTACATTGTATGGGTCAAATCTGTTTCTCTGAGAAACCAAGTTCTTGAATAGTAGCAAATATTTTAATGATTACTATTTTGAGATCTGATATTGATAAGGCTTTCCCACTTTTATCATTATATTTCTTGAAATAGTTTTGTTTCTCCATATGACTTTTTTTTTTTAAAGCTCTAACTCTTTGGTAGGCCAATTACTATTTCACTGAAAAAGTAACTTAGTTTAGGTAGTCATTCCTATTGTAGTGCTCACTTTGCTCTCCCTTCCCCACCCCCATACAATATCTCAATTATTTAAATCTGTGTTTATTTCTGCAAAAAATGTTTTGCAGTTGCATTCACTTAGTTCCCAGGTGTGTTTTGGTAGAAAGACTGAATCCACTTTTTATCCCAACAGAGCTTTACAGACAAACAAAGAAAAACCCCAACTTTTTGTTTCCTTTAGTTAGTATAACCTCTTCCTGGGCTTTTACACTCCAGATAGTATTTTTGCAGGACTCTGTCATTCTCATTTTCATCTTCTGGTATCTGGTTTTGCTTTAATTTTCTGAACATATCTTTTTTTAAAATTATTTTTATTGATATATTTTGTTTTTACATTACCTAAATGTTTCCTTCCCTTTACCCTGCCAAAGCCATCCTTTGTTATGAAGGTTTTTTTTTTCTTAAGAAAAAGGGGAAGTGGAGGGAAAAAAAAAGTCAGTGAAACTGGGAGATACACTGAACAAATCTGACAGCCACGCTTCTGGACCCCCCACAGAGGTATCTTCTCATATCTCTTCTTTGGCTCCACACCTGGCCTTTGTAATTTTGCAAACTTTTCTTTAACCTAAGCTTTCTGATGAGTTCTTGTGTATCTACACTTGAATATTCAGACAAATCTCATTTGTGTTCCTTAACAGGATTGTTTCACTTTAGTTTTTCAGAAATGTATTCTCAAGTATCTCCTATTCCTCCCCCTCAAGTATCTGAGCAGCATCATTGTTTTTTATTATACCGGCATAGCCCAACCATGAACATACTCCCTCTTCCAATTACTTAATCCTCCTGTTTTACAGTTCTAGAATCCTGTGCAAGCAGAATATAAAACCTGAAAGGCCTTACTACATAAAAAAGACATAAAGCACGGGCCTGGTGGTCATCTGCAGATCTCTCATCTGGGCAGCAATTTAGCTAAGTTCAGAAGGGTTCATCACCATACCTGCCACAGGGTGACAGATTTTTTTGGCCACAGTCATTCTTAAAGATAATCTACTAAATTATAGGACATCTGAGATTTGTATTGATAGGAGAAGTAGCCATACTGAAAAAATTAAGATCCTTGAAATGTTGATGTAGATATAGCATCATCTAACACAACGTTATCTTTGTGATATAGTAGGAAAAAAGGTTTCTTTCAAAGATATTGTATGAAATCAAGTTAAAAATGTTTATAAATCTACATTGCTGATGAATTTGATGTTACCTTAGTTATTTTTTTTTTGAAGTTCAAATCACACGATTACATGCTACTTAAGTTAAATGGGAAAACTAAATTCTAAACTATGTGTTAATAATAACCATGTATAGGATCTCTCATGGACTTCTCTCTCTCTTCCCCTTCCTTCCCCACCATGGGTATCTTTATGCAGATGGATTCCCAAATCTGTATACCTAGTCTTAATCTTCCCTATATTTCCGTTCTATGTCTCTAACTTCATACTGTACTATGTTCAAAATTAGCCAAGTTTTTTTTTCTTTTCCTGCTAAATTTCACTCCACAGTCTAATTTTTCTCTATTTCTGAACTGAGAGAATTGTGGGAATTGAGTGAACCAAATCAACTCCATCTTGTGACTCAATTCTGGATCTCCTTTAGTTCTCTTTCTATTCAATTATAGATCTAGTCCAAGTTCTGTCTTTTGAGAATACTTGGCTCAATTATGGAAACTGTGAGAAAACTTAAATGTTTCTCACAGGCAAGACAATAAAAAGAATGGAACACTAAAGATTGCCTAAACCAAAACTGGCTCCAGAAGGAGTTCAAGTAACACTTTAAATCTATGGATCTTCATCAAATTCAGTGGGGCAAGAATGTTGGACCTGAGGTTAGGAAGAACCAAGTTCAAATGTGCTTCAGACACTGAAGCACTGTGACCCTGAATCTCATTCTAGTTCAGTCTTCCCATCTGTAAAATAGGTATAATAATAGCATCTACCTCCCAAGGTTGTTGTGAAGCTGAATTATGATGTTACTGCTAAAACACTCACCAAATAAAGTATGTGGGTTTTTTTTTTTAAGCTTCCATTGGGCCTGGAAGTCTTGCTCTCACTGAGTAAATGATGAACTCCAGGAAATATATTTATATAGGGAGAGGTTAAACTGTTCCATAATTACAAAAATTCCCAAATAGAGAAAGAACAGTAAAATATGAACTGTACCATGCCACAAGTCAAGAAAAGCTAAGACCTTTGTCATAAGAAATGGAAATAAACACACCTCAAAAGACTGCAGACTTCATTTAAACAGCACTGAAAACCTGTGAGCTGCATCAATTGGGGAGTGGCTGCATAAATTATGCTGTATGAATATTGTGGAAGAGTGCTGTACTATAAAGAAGGGACTGCTTCAGAGAAAGCTGGGATGACATGTATGAACTGATACAGAGCAAAATGGGCAGGGCTCGCAGAACTGTGTATACCGCAACAAGACAATTTAGGAATGCTGATTGATGCAAAGCCCAACCATGATTCTTTTTAATTGGGAGGCAGAGGGATGCGGCAAGAGGGAGAGAATACAGACAGTTGGAATAGTTTTTTGATTTTGGTTCAATTTGATTCAATTTCTGATTTTGGGCAATTACACCTGCTTGCTCTTCCTCTCGTCACTTGGAAAGCCCCTAATCTTTCCTCTAATTAGAAATCAGATTACCTAATCTTGTATACTGGTTTATATCCTTTGAACTGTTTGCTTTAATGCATAAAAATCTGTCTCCCCTGTATTCCAGATCCAATGTCAAAGCTGAGGAAGCCTGGTCCTGCTTTATTATACCATTGGCATGCATTGGTTAATAAACTGATATGCTCAGAAGCTTGAACCTTTGTTTCCTAGGTCATTTCAGATTTCACCTTTGTACAGTCAGTTCCTTATGCCTGGAATTAATTCCCTTTACTTTTTAGAATCCTTGGCTTCCTTCAAAGCTCAAATCAGGTGCCATGTTTCAGGGGAAACATTTCTTGATCCATTAGCTGCACTGGAATCTCTTTATTCAACATTAATGACTTTTATATATCTAAATGTTTCATGCTCCAGACAGAGTACAAGCACCTTGATTAAAAGGGATTTATTTTGTCTTTCTATTCCCAGTGCCTAGATGAGTACCTATTGAACTAAATGGAATATAGATCAGACTATTCTCAAACCAAGGGCTTGAACCTCTGATTTAAGGTTTTCTAGGACTCAAATGGGTTTCATTAATTAACAAGTTCTTGATGCAGATTCTGAAGGGGTACATACTCATTGTCTTTAGGTGAAGTGTTAAAGAACATTATTTCTTTTTTTTTTTTTTGGTCTTTATTAATTTGTTTGTTTACTTTTAGTTTACAAGATTCAATTCCACAATTACTTGAGTTTCAAATTTTCTCTCCCATTCCCCCCCCCCCATGATGGCATACAATCAGGTATAGGATCTGCAAATACTTTCACATTAGACATTAGTCAGGTTAATCAGATGGAATGAAAAACGGTAAAGAGGAAACAAAACCAAACAAGAAAAAGAAAAAGATCAGGTAGTTTGCTTCAGTCTGGATTCAAACTCTGTTCTTTCTAGTTCTTTCTCTGGATGTAGACATCTCTCTCCATCATGAGTCTTTTGGGATTGACTTATATCACTGCATTGCTGAGAAGAGTCCAGTCTATCAAAGATGGTCATCAGATACGTTGTGCTAATTGTGTACAAATTTCTCCTGGTTCTACTCTTCTCACTCAGCATCAGTTCGTATAAGCCTCTCCAGGTAAATATGAAGTCCATCTGTTCATTACTTACATAACACAATAGTATTCCATTACATGCATATACCATAACTTGTTCATCTATCCCCAAATTGATGGGCACTCCCTTAATTTCCAATTCTCTGCCACCACAAAAAGAGCTGCTATAAATATTTTTGTACATATGGGTCTCCCTCCCACTTCTACAATCTCTTTGGGATATAACCCTAGAAGAGGTATTGCTGGGTCAAAGGGTATGAAATGATTAATAGCCCTTTGGGCATAATTCCAGATTGCTCTCCAGAAAGGTTGGATCAGTTCACAACTCTACCAGCAATGCATTAGTGTTCTAATTTGCCCACATCCTCTCCAGCATTTGTCATTTTCCTGTTTTGTCATCTTAGCCAATCTGACTGATTAGATGTGGTACCTCAGAGTTGTTTTGATTTGCATTTCTCTAATCAATAGTGATTTAGAGCATTTCTTCATATGCTTATAGTTATCTTTTAATTTCTTTCTCTGAAAACTGCCTGTTCATATTCTTTGACCTAAAGAACCTTATTTCAAAATCATCCTTGGATGAGAATCAGAATTATGCTGTTTCACCCACATGGGTCTCTTATTTGAAAATGAAGAGGCTAGAGTAGATAAAAGCTTGGGAATTCCTTTTACTATAATCATTTAAGCTACCAACTCCCTGACAGAAACATTATAGACTCAAGATGAAAAATGAAATATACGTTTTTGGACACAGTCAATGTTGAAATTTGTTTTCCTTGACTTTGCATATTCTTTTCAATTGGGGGACAGCAGCATGGAGCAGGAATAAGAGAAAAGAAAAGTAGTATTCAATACAACATTTCTCCACACCAGACTAGACAGTCTTCAAGGTTATGTCCCAACTCTAACATTCTATAATGCCATGATTCTGTTATATATGTTATAATAGAAGAAGGAGCCTCCAGAGGGAGAACACAAAATATGTTTGTCACACTTACATATCATTTATTTTAATGGACATACTGACATTTTGTTTCTTCGTTAAAAGCATGAGTAATAAAAACAAAAAATTTAAGCAAAAAAAAATCAGACCTTTCAAGATCCATAATTAATAACTGCATTCCCCACACTAGGTTAAAAAGTATGTTCCTACTGCACAGACTTCAGGAGATAGTGGAGTACAGTGTCAGGCTGGTGTCTTTGTCCATAAAGGAAATGAGGCTAGTCTGACATGGCATATTATGAATACCATGCTGGCTCCCACTGTTCACTGCTTCATTTCATAAATTTCCACAAATTGTTCCTTTAATAATCTTTTTTTTTAGAATTTTAGCAGTTATCAACATCAAGGTCAATGACCTTCAGGTCAAAGTATCTACCTTCTTCTATCAGGACAGCCTGATAGGATCATAGGATCACAGATTTTCAAGATAGAAAGGATTTTCAGAGCCATCAAACCTATCCCTTCATTTTACAGATGAGAAAAACCAAAGCACACAGAGATTAAGTGACTTAATCACACAACCAGTAAATGTCTGAGGCAGAATTTGAACTCGGGTCCTCCCGCCTCTAGCACTATTTGCTCTCCCTGAATCTTGTATCAATTCTCAGTTTACCCTGAGATTTAAATTTCTTTTTCTTTTCGTATCCAGCAATTTATTTTACCTCAAATGAACAAAATAGCCTTGTCTCACTAGACTATTTCCAGACGGCCCTTCCAATTATGAATTTATGATCTAAGTGTGTCCAGGTCAAAACCGGGGCCCTTTTTACACTGACCCTTAAGAACAGGACGCACGGCCTCTTCTCACTGCACAGTGCCCGGGACACACTCACTAGTGGCCCAGGAAGCACACGCAGGGCCTGGAAACAGTGTACTTGTCTTCTAGGTCCATACATTGTTACTCGTTAATCTTTTCCTCCCCTCTCGTGATTGCCATCCACTATCCGGAATATTCCATTTAGTTGAAATCAGGGGGTGTGGTGAGGCTTAAATGAGATACTGGATGTAAAGCACAATGTAAACCTTAAAGCACCATGTAGAGGCCAATGAGAAGGAGGAGGAGGAGGATGGTGAGGACTACGCTGATCATGATGATGATGATGATGATGATAACAGGATGAAGATGAGGATGAGCCTGCTGAAGATGATCATAATGGTGGTGATGATGATTAAGATGATGATGATGATGATGATGAAGCACTCCCAAGCTCAAGCAATGTTTATACAGCACAGGGTAAATATTTAACAAATGGGTTGGGGAAAAGGAAATGCATGCACATACACTTTTTGAGTTTAATCCTAATTATTACTACTTTCTTAAGTCTAAACAATCAATAAAACAATAAATTAACTCCCTCCCCCCCAAAAAAAGAAGTATGTTGATAAACTACATTAAAATAAGGGCTTTAGGAGATCCTTATCTCAGAAAAGGGAGAAAGAAAAACAAGAAACAAAGAGAGGAGGTAAGACGTCTTAGTCTATTCCCATTTGTGTTAATAACATATGTTCTTATTTCGTATCATAGAGAACTCAAACCAGATCTTCCAGATTCTAGCCCCAGCACTCTATTCGCTACATGAAGATGGAAGCCGGAGCTGGAAGCCAGACCAGGCTCCTGAAAGTGAAATACTCTTTGGGGGAAATTGAGATTTTCTCCCCTCCCCCTTCACCACACTGACTAGATCACTGGAGAGACATCATGCTCTGAAAACAGTGAAGATAAGATGGGTGTGCAGAGACAGTTACCCTGGGAAGGAAGGTAACCCAGGATGAAGAGACAGGTGCCAAGTGTTATGCACTCAAGACTCCGGCAGATCCTGAGAGCTCAGCTGAGGGGCCTACACCCCAGAGAACTGAACACGGAGAGTGCCATAAGAACTTTTAAAAACAGGTTGCCTCAAGTACCAAAAGTTATGAGTTACTTAGTACTCTGAGTATTAGCCCATTCTTCCCCAAAACGATGCATATGTAATTGTGGGAAGTACACCTCGGGTTCTTGGGAGAATATTTTGTACCATCAGTTTCTGCCATGCTATCTTATTAAATGACTTTACCCACAGCTACTTCTATTGTCTGTTAATGGGAAGCACAGCAGTGAGGGGTGGAGAGAGAGGATCAGCAGCTACAGTATTAAGAGATAAAGCTTACACCTATCATCTTAGGTAGCAGAAACCTCTGACTATCCAACATTTAAATAAAAGGATAAGTGAGCACATCTCAGAGTCAGGAAGGGGTTGTGGCTGGGCTTCACATTATAGGACACAAAGTGACTATCATGTGGCACTGCTTCCATCAGACAATGATCTGCTGAAATTATTTCACCAAGAGCAAAGTATAGGAGAAAAAAAGGGCCGATGAGGCAAAATGTACAGAAGCAGTTAATTAAACAGAACAGGATATTCAAACCAGGCAGTTCAGGATTTTAACCCAGAGGGATATGGAAAAAATAAAGAGCAAGTAAGGGTCTAGGATATGAAATAAAAAATAAAATCCTGAAAAGAATGGAAAGCAAAACAATAAAGATGCCCATCTAATGGAATATGACTCAACATAATGAAGAACTAGTGCACTGTAAGAGAACAACAAACATAAAGACCATAAGGAAGCAAGGGAAAACTTTTGTGAATTGACTCAAACTGAAGTATGCAAAACCAGGAATATAATATAAAAGAACAAACATCCTCTCAACAAACTGGAAGTTGCATAATTATAATACTAAGATTGGCCCAGGAAAAGAGATATAAGAACATACCTTCCTCCTTTCTTTGAAGAGGTGGGGAACTAAGGAAGCAGAACACTGAATTTGATTATGTGCTAATTGGTTTTGCTTATTAACTGACTTTTTTTTAAAGAATGGCTTTCTATGTAGGAGGAAAAAAAGCAGATATGTTCAAAAATAGTGAATTATATAATTTAGTTTATTTTGTCCTATATGATATATTCATTCTTTACTCTTCACCTGATACAGCTTTTTTTTTTTTAAATTGGAAAGCAAATACTATACCTGAGATAGCTGCCAAAATAAGCAACAATATTTGGGTGTTTACAGTCTTTCATCATAATAATTTCTTGCTGCACAACTGCAAAGTCTTCTCCTGAAAAAGAAAAGGATGCTTATTTAGCAGCTCATCAAAATAAGTTTTAAATGTCTACTGATTTTCTAGAACATGTTATTCATTTTATTTTTTTAAATGACAGCTTCAGTCATGATTATTATCCACCATGGTACAATTATGACTACATAAGTAGGAGGGGAAACTAGTATGTACCAAGGGAAGCTCTGAATCCGAATTATAAAAGATAGACAGATAAACAGACAGACAATATTCCACCTTACAGATAACACTGGGTATAGACGATTTCATGATAATAAAGAATGTTCTCTTAAAAGATGTGACATAAATATTTTTAGCTAGCACATAAATTATGACTCTTCAGGGTCTACATGCAATCAAGGAGTCTAACCTTGCGTTGAAGGGCTGCCAGATGGCCTGAGTATAGAGTTGGCTTGTATTTCAGTGCCTTGTCCCCATTTCAATTGGGTTGGAATGCAAAACAGTCCAGTATTTGAGTCTCATTTTGTCAGTACTCTGTCTCTTTTCCCTGCTCCCTCATGCCTAATTAGAATATGCCCTGTATTCTCCAAAGGAAAATCTGGCAATCATATAGTAGTATCACATGCTGTAGCTCCTGAATGAATACTTGCAATGGGAGCAACAGAACTGATGAGAATGTAAATGTGGGTTAACTACACAGTACATTAAAAAATAGGAAAACATGGAATCCATTTTAAATGAAGTGTAGCTTTACTGATTTTAAAAGCTCTTTTAAGACTAGGAGTAGCTTGATTAAGGGTGCATAGAAATAATTAGTATCAAAGGAAAGAGCAGACCCTAAGTTTCAGCTTCCCAAATAAATACTCAAACCATTATAGGCCTGTGTTCAAGATGAAAGGTGGTAACCACTAGCTTTGGCTACTTCCTGCTATATATGATACTTCATATATAGTAACACAATCATATGTTCTGTGAACCAGTACCTGAATCTACCTATAGCCTGAGGACATGGGGGGCTAGGGAGTGTGTAAGGTGGGGAAAGTTTCCCTTTGAGGTGCCATAAATATCTGTTACAGGAAATAGCATAAAGTAGGTATAGTATCTCAAGTTCTTACTCCCTGCCTAATGTGGGAACTCCAAATGAGCTCTTTGAAAGGTTAAAGAGCAGAAGATAAATATTCCCCATTGCTTCAGAGAACTCCAAATGTAATTGAGTCAATATCCCTCATGGTTTCTATCTCCCATCTCTAAGGATTTCCAGATGCCTGTCTAAGGCACAGCTGGAAGTGTCAGGTCTTCTTAGAGTCAATCACATTACACTATCCCTCATATCTTTTATGGTTATCCCTTTAAACCACAAAACACAGATTCTCACATTTAGGAGGGACCTCAAAGGCCAACTAGTTCAAACCATATCTGAATAAGACTCTTCTCTACAAGATACACAAAGATAAGTTATCTAGCTCTTACTTGAAGATTTCAAGTGAAGAACCTAATTTTCTTGAGGAATCCTATACACATAGCTCTAATTGTTAGCAAGTTGTTTTTTTTAAGTATCAAGCCCAAATCTGCATCCCTAACAGGGATGTAAACTTAACTAAGTTAGATGTTAGAATGTTTTATTTGATAATAATCATCAGATGGTTACTAAAGTCATCTTTTTCTTATATTTATCAAGGAATCTTGCAGAATCTTATATTTGTAAAGAAGATATCTTGTTGAAGGACAGCTCTTCTAATAAATGGTCAAAGGATACTAACAAACAGAAGAAATGAAAGCTATACGTAGTCATATGCAAAAAGGCTCTGAATCACTAATAATTAGAGAAATGCTCATTAACACAACTCTGTGGTACCACTTCACACCTATCAGAATGGCTAAATGACAAAAAGAGGAAAATGACAAATGATGGAGATATAGAAAAACTGAAGCAGTAATTGCACTGTTGGTGGAGTTGTGAGCTAGTCCAACCATTCTGGAGAACAATTTGGAACTAAACCTTCTAGAAAACTGTGCATTGACCCAAAAATACCACTTTTAGGTCTATATTCCAAAGAGATTTAAAAAATGAGGGGAGGAAGGACTTAAACATACAAAAATATTTATTGGACGCCACTCCACCAACAGTGTGTTGGTGGCTCTTTCAGCAGTGGCAAAGAATTGCAAAATTGAGGAGATGCCCATCAACTGGGAAATAGCTGAAGAAGTTGCACTAAATGATTGTGATGCAATACTACTGTGTTATAAAAAAATATGAGAAGCAGGAAAAACCTGGAAAGACTTATATGAACTGCTGCAAAGTGAAGTGAACAGAACTCAAAGAACATTGTGTCCAGTAATAGCAATAGTGTAACAATGATCAACTGTGAAAGCAGGGAAATTATTACTTTACTTCTCTTTTATGCCACAGAGAATGAATCTGTAATGGAAAGAACAGAACACAAATGGCTAAATAGAAAATTATAGCAAGATAAGTATGGAAATAGGTGGTCATCTGACTCAGATAAACTAATAGAAAATCCTGCTAAACTATCAACCATTTTCTAAAAATTTTGGAGAATGAAAATTTCTTTTTTTTTGGAGGGGCAGTTGGGGTTAAGTGACTTGCCCAAGGTCACACAGCTAGTTTTTGTGTTAAGTGTCTGAAGCTTTATTTGAACTCAGGTCCTTCTGACTCCAGGGCTGGTGCTCTATTCACTGCACCACCTAGCCTCCCAAGAATGAAAATTTCTACAGGTCTGGAGAATAATGATCAAATTTTTTTTTAAATGAAGAGAATAGAATATGAAGGCCAGGATGCTTGACTTGGGTTTTTGGCAAAAATCTAAATGTATTTTGTCCTCATAAAAAAATCCTACTTTATGTTCTACATGACTGAACATATATAACCTATACCAAATTTGCTTACCATTTTAGGGAGAAAGGAGAGAAGGGAAGTAAGGGAGAAAATTTAGAACTCAAAATTTTATTTAAAAAATGAAATGTTAAATTATCTTAATATATAATTGGAAAAATTAAAATAATATTTAAAAGAAAAAAATCTTATTTTTACTTATAACTTTTGTTTTTATATCATCTTCATTTCTAAACATAGCCTTTGCCTTCCTTCCCCTACCAGAACGGTCACCACTTACACAAACAAAACAAAGGGGAAGGGGAGAACTAAAAAAATTCACCAAATACATCAACCATATATATCTACATTGCACATGGTCCCAAAACCTCCACCAAAAAGGGAGTAATACAACATTTCTTCAACTCTTCCCTAGGGCCAAGCTTTCTTCATTATAATTACATAGTATTTATTTTCAGATTTTTTTTTCATTTACATCAGTTACTGATATATTACTTTCCTGACTCTGCTTACTTAACTTTGTTCATATAGGTTCTCCCATATTTCTCTGAATTCTTACTATTTATAGCTTCTTATGGAACATTGTAATCACACCACAATTTGTTGAACCATTCTCCCATCAGCAACCATCTACTTTGTTTCTAGTTCTTTACCACCAAAAAAACAAAAGATGCTATGAATATTTTAGAGTAGGATTTTTTTTTTTTTTTGCTGAGGAGCATATGCTTAGTAGAGGGATCTATGAGTCAAAGAGTACAGATGTGTTAGTCACTTTCTAAGTATAATTATAGAATGCTTTCCAGAATGGCTAAACTAATTCACTACTCCACCAACAGTGTGTTGGTATGCCTACTTTTCCCCTATAAACTCTTCAATATTTTTACTATTTAAAACCTTTTCCAATTTGTTGGGTATGAAGTGGAACTTTCAAAGCTACTGTGATTTGCATTTCTTGTATTACAAGTGATTTGGAGCAATTTAATAGCTTTCAATTCCTGAGAGAATCATTTATCCATATTAATTTTACTACTTATCTATTGGGGAATATTCTAAACATCCTGGATATCAGTCCTTAATCAAAGATATTTGATATGAATATTTTTCTCAGTTGATGTTTTTTCCTTTTTATCCTAGCTACATTGATTGTATTTGTGCAAAAGCTTTTGAATTTTATGTATTCGAAATTGTTTTCTTTAGTGCTCTTGAACACATTATTAAAAGCCAGTGAGTATGGGAAAAAGTTTTACGATCACAAAGTCATGCTAGATTTATCAAGAACAGGTCATATCAGACCAAACTCATTTTCTTTTTGAAAAGGTTATTAAACTAGTAAGATCAAGGGGAAACTGTAAGTATGGTATAGCTAGATTTTAGTGCAGAGTTTATGTTTTCGGAAAAATTTATGGAGATGCCAGCAAGACAACAGTACACCTACATGGATTTCAAATTGGTTGAATGACTAGAATTAAAAAGTCGTCATTAAAGTTTGAAGTCAACATGGAAAGATAATTCTAGAGTAATGGCCTAGGAATATGTATTTGACTCTATAATGCTTAAATTTTATCAAAATTTTGCGTAAAAGGCATAGATAGATGGTGGGTTTACTCAATCAGCATAAGACACATTACTAGGAAGGAAAGCTAACACACTGAATTAATCTGGATCCAAAAACGTCTGGACAAACTAGAATATTGGGCTGAATCTAACAAGATGCACTTCACTGAGGATAAACTTTACTTTGGGTAAGAAAAAAAACCAGCTTCACAGAATTTGACCTGAGGGCAGTGAATTGAGAGTTAAATTAATCAATAGTGTGATATGGCAGCCAGCTGTTCCCCTTCCCCACCCTGCCACCTCTACTTCCCCAAACCCAAACAAACTATTGCAATCCTGGTTTGCTTTCAGAAAGGACTAGTTTTTAGGTGATAGTACCACTCTACTTTCCTCTGGTCAGATAACATCCTGAATAATGTGTTCAATTCTAAGCTCCAGAGCTTAAGAAGGATCTTTTTTTTGCTTTTTGGAGGGCATTTGGGGTTAAGTGACTTGTCCAAGGTCACACAGCTAGTGTGTGTGCATGCGTGTGTGTTAAGTGTCTGAGGCCGGATCCAAACCCAGGTCCTTCTGACTCCAGCACCAGTGCTCTATTCATTGCACCACCTAGCCGCCCCTGCTTAAGAAGGATCTTAAAGAAGAAAGAGACAGGCAATCAATATAGTGAAAAAATCTTGAATCCTGTTGGTGCCTGTCTCCACAAAATGCTTTCTGTTTCCAAACCCAACATCCTCATCTTCCTTTTGGTGGAACAGAACAGTCTATTCCCTGGATACTTTTGGTGTGATACAAGAGCAAATTTCATCTTATTTTGCCAGGGTCCAGGTTTTTCCCTAATGTATTTAGATACACACACACACACACACACACACACACACACACACACACACACACA